>NC_051131.1:470170-487220 GCF_014839805.1 Manduca sexta | reverse complement strand
TATCGTTTCCTGGTGTTGGATCGATTTCACCAGCGGCACCCGTGGCCCCGGTGGCCCATTGTTCGCGACCGAACTAATGGTTATGACCATTTTGAGTGGTTACCTTTGGTCTTTGCCGGTTGCTTGACCTCCGATTTGATTCGCGTTTACGTGAGTTTTGTTTTGTTTGTTTTTGGACTTCGTTTCGACTTCGAATTAATGGTGAGCGGTTCCAAAACATTATTAAATGTTAAAATAGTGTTAAAATAATCGACGGAAACTAAGAATGTGTTGAAAAATTGTAACCCGCTCAAGCAGTGTTTTGATCTCTCACTTATTTCGACAATCATCAATATCATTCAATTATGCGTTATACTTAAAAACTATGTTCTGTGCCTGCGCCCATGAATATGTTAGATGGGACTGATCCAAATAATTTGATGTACTGTCCGTTTTACTATAAACAGACTCTCCACTGTTGTGAATTTGCCTTAAGTAGTTTGACCAGTAAACCTAGATCCTAGTACATCCATTACACGGCGCTGTTCATCGCGTCACTCGCGTCACTCCGCGGCGCGAGGAGGTCGCCCTCTGAACTGGCCGTGGGCTCCAGCGTACGACTAACAATTTAATCGTGCAATCCTGCACGCCCCATTGTCTGTTCGTCATATTTGGTTTTGGTAATAGTAGAGATAAGCAAAAGTTTTTGTATTGTATGGTTTAAGACGTATTCGAAGTTGTCACTGATTATACATGATCACCGCTCATAAACTATTATGACAAGAAACGTAGATGCGTTCATAATTTTAAGAAAAGAAATAGTGCGCACGCGCATCTCAAGATCCGCTAGTTGGGTTATACTGTACGCAAATTTGGCTACAGCTTAACTCTACCCCCGTGAAATTATAACGTGGTATTATCTCATGGCTAGTTACTCTTTAAACTGGTGTATCATACTCACGAATATCGCCAGTCATTACGCATTTTCGAATAACACCAAGGCTGGGAACACTTACACATTTGCCAACATTCGTGGTAACCCCGTTTCGTCTACATTATCACGTAATTAAGTTTTCGTGTCGTGCATGTATTGTTTACGTTGCAGTCCGGTTCAGTTTGCGGATACTGACGCGACCTCAGGCCGAAGGCTGAGCGCAGTCATTAACGCAACGGCTTAATTTGTTAAATAATTATAATTAATTAAATTTTGTAGTCGCGCTGCAGTTTGGGCTACTGTAGTACGTTGTTTGGCTATGTTAATTATAAATACAGCCTACAGTCAATTGTCACACTGAATCTTGAGTTGAGACCATAATTGGAACTTGGGATTTGGATTCTACACACCTGTTGATCCAAGGGTCAGTAACAGTATATAATATTCGTATAATAATAAATATTATGACGTCACAATAATGATGTAATCAATACTTGTGTTCTGTAGTGCGGTCGTTTATATCACCGTTGTTTACATAAACAAACGTATAGTTTGTATGTTCTTACAAATTAATATGATAGCGTGATTGTAAATTTGTCACAAGTAAGAATGCGACAAACAATAAGGTTAGACTGGGAATTGTACTTGCGTATTGTTGTTTCTAAAGCTTTTTTTTACCAACACGACAAAGTGACCTCACTGCACCTGATGGTTAGTGGAGTGGGAACAGAATGTCGACTGACGAGAGATGATTACCCTCGACAGTCGACACAATCATGCCGGCCTGTTGGAGCCGGATATACATAGGCTGATCCCCGAATTTGTGCCCGATATGGCGATAGGCTCGCCACCTGTCACATGGGACGGAACATACTTGGCGAAAAGTGGGTGCCTTAGTTGCGCTCTGCATACTTCGGGGATAAATGCGTGATGTTATGTATGTATGTATGATCCCCGAACGCGATACACTAACGTGGGCCACTATGGTCACTATTCGGGTGGATATAAAATATATCCTACCACTAGTAAAACTCCTTTGTAATGGTAAGATATTAAATAAGGACGATTTACATATTTTTATGTTGATAGATTCATTTTGCTTGGCTTTTATAACTTATTGAATTAAAAAAAATTAAGTATGTTTTATGTAAAGTGCAAAGTGGCCATTAGTAATTTAACTTTGCTTAACATCAACAATTAAAGCAAAAGTGTAACGCACGTATTCTCCACTCGTTCGACATAAACTCTACCACTGGATGGACTGCTCACGTAACAAAGTTATTAGACCTGCCATTAATATACTATCTATTACAGTGCATAGGGTTGCCACAAGGAAAATATATCGTGAATGTTGTCATTTCTTAAGATAGGTGTTTTAATAAAATGTTAGCTGTTTCAACAACAGACAATACAATCGCGACTGTAGGTAATTTTAGACCCCAATTCAATTCAATCAATATATTAATGTCAAATAACAGCTGTAATATTTCAGCACTTTAAATTAACACGTAATTGATATTGTGAAAAATACTCCATTACACCAATACAAAGCACTATCTGACACTCGATCTATAGAGCCGGCAACCTTATTCGCGAGAGTTGTTTTAACTTACTGCCGACAAATGCAAATTTATAGAATGTGAATATCACCGTGTTTTTATCTAGACCAGTTTGTTTTATAAGCTTATGATATGAAAATAAATCTCGAGGTTGCACCGGTGCCGAGATCACATCGCGTTGATACGCCAAAATTAATTAAATAGCATGTGTTAACGGCTAGTTTGGATCGAGTGACGACGGCGCGGAATACACAAGCAGATGCATTGTTGTTCCATTATGTAGCGTAGCCTCTGTGATAAGCGTGAATAGGAGCGAGGTGCGCGTGCGCAGCGGGCAGTGCGCAGTTTCCGCTATACTTGACCCGATTTGCGGTTATTATATCTCTTCAAATACTATAACATGGCAACGATACGTAAGCAAAACAATAGATATATATTTATTGCGCTATTATAACAAATGAGGTGATTTCTCACGGGAAACGCAATCTGAGCGTTGATTCCCGAAGCGCTCAGCGTTAACGCGTAGCAATTGCTAGTATTTGTTTGATAAATCGTCGGTTGTCGCTCTATAGACAATTCGACGGGCGACGGTTTCGAAATCCGCGCACGGCCGAACAAAAGCGACGGTTAGCGCGCATTCTGAATGCGATATATCGAAATTTAATCACGTAGCTAATTTCGCACGCGATATCTCACGTACCTTTTTCGGAGATCTTAGAATCGGGCCCTTGAGGCTTTACTAAGAAACTGTCGCTTATTTTGTCTTTTAAAATTAGAGATCTTTTGTATTTGTTAATTTTGTCTTTATAAGACGACCGACTCGCCACCAACAACAGCCACACTAGAAATACGGTACTAACGTAAATTAATTACATTAAGTGTCTAGAATCCAAAGAACTTTTAATCACTCAACTTAGATGTAATTTATCAGAGAGAGAACTAGATATTTAAAAATAAAAATAAATATGAAATTTTCTCTATAATTCGATAGCGGAACTACAACACAAATGAATCTGCAGTACACAAAAACCGTAAGGGCAAGTTGTGGCTGTCGTTCGTCAAACATACGTCGTGTTTGAGCCCAGCGGCGGTTCCGCGCGGCGACAAATCAGAAGTGTCCGGCGATACCGCATGTTTATTGGACCCGGCTGGATTTACACGGGTTAACTGGCTGCGGTGCGAGTTATGAGAGATGTTACCCGTGTAAGCACGGATATACTAAGTCCGATACGCGTCGTTAAGACGGCCAAATACAACCATGCGATTAAATAATGGTAATCCAGTTCTATTTATGTTATCTAATAAGGTTTATGTAAAGGGTGTCAGATAGCGATACATATTTTTCCTATTACAATTATATTTTATTTGTTAATAATAAGTGGAGATCCTTGGCATCTGTAAAAACTAGAAAATCTCAAAATACAGTATGTCACCTAGCATGCACTATTGACCAAACATAACGTCTATTATAGACAGTAACAAAACCTCGCAGATTTTTTTAATCTAATTCATGACACTGCGCTGCGCTCGTCACCCTTAAACAAAATGTTATGACATAAATACTGGCCAATAAAATTCACTTTAATAAAATTAAATTCCGCCACCACTCATCCCTCGCACCACACAAATCTTATAACCGATACGTGTAAAACTCAAATACGTGTATATACGTGCACATATTGAGCATAAACAAAATAAATCCACATGTTGCGCGTGTTAACTGCGCGTACACGGGCCGTACGGCGATAAATCTCGGCCGCGGTCGCTTCCACCACAATGCATCATAGGGTTAGATGCGCGTGTGGTCCGCGGTTCAATGCACTAAAAAATACGTCTATCAGTCTAAGGAAGGGTTGATTTTCTATATTGGCCTTGGTTCTCTGCTAATGTTGACCTAATGACTCAACTGTAGGAGCTTTTGGCTAACATTAAGATGATGTGTCTGAAGGCTTACATTACTCATTTGCAGGCAGTCACAAGAATTTCATTTTCAAATTGATATTGTGCTCGATAAAAAGTTTTTAGTATTGCGTGTTTTTTTAGATTAGTCCTACAGATAAAATGCATGGGAAGCGAATAACAAAACAATTAAATCAAACTTTTGAAAGTCTATGTTACTTCACATTTTCTATACAAACTTTGTTTTTTTCAGCCAAGTTCGCACACCTTTCACCTTTGAACCGAAAACTATATTTATTTTAGCACAAAAATCGCTCTTAAGCATTTCAAAATGCCGAGTAAAATCTAGTGCAATTCCTAGGCGTTAGGGTGGTTATCGCGATCTATACGAGTGTTGCGCACGCGCACTGTATTGTTCCGCTTGAGATGCGAGCGCGATACCGCTCGGGTCACCGCCTGTTGTTATATGTTGAATAATGTTACATATGCATCGGTATGCAGATTTAAGGCTACTTTTGCTATACGGTTATATTGACTTATAGCCAGGAGAGTGTGGTTCAGGCTCGGAAAAGGAATTGTGGACTTTAATCAAATGCTAAGTCGGCGCATTCCGCACATGCCTTATTAAATTTTTGCGATTGTTCGTTGACGTTGTATATATAGCTCATAGTAGATGCTGTTTCATATAACATGGCTATTGTTTATAGTCTACATAAAGGACATGAAAATGCAATCCAGCTTCCGAATTCGGTTTAAAAGAAAGTATTATAAATCACCAGTATTAGTTCACGCCTTACGTATCTGACCTGACAAGTTCTAAGTATCGCTGTCAAGGTTACACATTTTATTAGAACGTGACGGAATTAGGACAGGCGAGGCGGTAAGTTATTAAACGTTACATTCTTGACAATCATAAATTCACCATGTCGTATCAAGTGAAATAGGCCAAGGTCTCGGACAACTAATTGCCGTTCAGCAGTGTACAGTCATATTAGTGAATAATTTGACTGTTTGCGTTTAGAAAATCATAAATCATTCATGGGCTTAGAATTCATTAGAGGAACTTTATTTATCTTTGTCAATTTATCAAAAAATAATTTCAATTGAAATAATAGGCATATAGTTCTTAAGGTCAAACATAATTTGCTGGTGGTAGGATATATTTTATATCCGCCCGAATAGAGACCACGGTACACAAGGTGTTAAAACCCGGTATAGTGGCTCATGTAAGTGTGTCGCGTTCCGGGATCAGCCGTGTATATCCGGTTCCAACAGGCATAATTGTGTCGACTGCCAAAGAGTAATCGTCTCTCGTCAGCCAACATTCTGTTGGACCTCACTCTACATACCATCAGGTGCAGTGAGGATATTTGACGTGCATGTTTAAAAAAATGTTAATTCCCGCTATTACAATTTGGACTATTGATTGATATTGATTATGTTACTAACAATTCGATTGTAGCATAGCCGCGCCAGGTGCACATGAGGATCTTTTTGAAAGCAACTCCCAGGATTGCATTAAAAAAATATAATAATGCGTAGTTCACGCCAAAATTTTTACAAAAGTATTCTCATTTCAACACAAAGACGGTTAGAGAATTTGAAAGTAGGATCAACAGTTACTCCGAAAATTCGAATAAATTCCACAGCTGGAAGTGTCCATATTGCGAAACTCGTCGTTTGATATTTACCGCGTAAAGTGCGAGTGCCGATCCTTTGTTCCCGTCGCTCGGATGCTCCGCGGCCATGAGAGCCGCGTGCAGAGCGGAATACTGCCATTTACTATATCCAGAATGGGTGCAAAGATCGCTTTTCATTTGCTCCATTGTTATCTGTCCTTTTTTTGTAACGGCCGGTTATGCATTGTTCTTATTTGGATTTTTTTTTTATAAAATTTGTTCCAAAAGTGCACGACCCGTGACTTTTAATGGTGATATTTCATTTCCAAGGTAAAGTAAATGTTGCACGAGTCTCAGGCGCGATGAATAGAAATAAACAGACGCTTTGATATCGTGAATGCGATATTTGACATGTTTGTAAACAAAGGTTGTAATATATCACCAATTTTACTAAAATTTGGTACATGTATGTAAGAGTTAATTAAATCCCAGAAACACATAAATATAGCTCTTAAAAGTACCTAAGGGCCCGTCCAAGTATTACGTAATGAATTTGGAGAGGCGGGGGTCTTGTAAAATGTTACGATGCGTTACTTGGGGGGGGGGGGGGGTTCTAATATCTTCAAACATTGCGTTACGTAATACTTGAGCGACCACTAATACATATTAGCTTATAAGAATTTTATAAATTGTTTTAATATTTAATGGCCCGATATCAACTCGCACACTCACTAACGTCCCCTTTCGTTTGTTCCAGGTAAGACTCGTAAGCCGCTGAGGATTTCTGGGAATCGGTGGAAGTTGCCACGACTCAGCATGACGGATGACGTATTAGCAGCTTTAGGGGATCCAGGGTAAAAACGGTAGGGTGATGCGAAATTTCTTGGAATAGGATTTGTGTTATTGTTGTCATTTGACTTTAATACTTTTGACGTTTACAATACGGTCTAATGTCACATATTTGTGATGAATTCTATGATAATATCAGGGGTATATATAGATAACCATAATAGGAATATTGAAACTTGATAAATTAATTGCAAGTCTAGTTAGACATGTCGCACGATTAAATATTAATTCCTAGATTGCAATCTAGACATTTATTACACGAACAAGCAACCTTTAAACACAATAACCCAGGCCAAATTAAAGGTTACGCTAGTTCATAAATCATATCCAGCGTGTTACAATCAGTCATATTTTTACCTACGTACGAGCATGAATTAATAACTGCAATGTCCGATTGGATTACCGCCTTGAGCATAATGGCAAAACTTAATATACCAATATAATTTATGCAAGTAAGTCACCTACAAACGGCAGGTTTTAAACTTATAATTGATCGTATTGACAACTGTATTGTACTATAGTTTGCGGATGCAATACAATCATTAGTAGATTGATCACCAGAGCTAGTTAATGATTGGAAATATTTGTCATTTCTTTGAGACACGTTAAAATTTATTTCTCTAGAGTAAGAATATCCAAGTATCTAAAATATCTTTTAGATAATGTGTAAATGAATATTATTCCAAATTTTTTGGGAATTACTAAGTAACTTTTTCAAACTATGTCTCTCAACTTACTCATTGCAGCTATGTTAGACAAATTATCAGCTTTTAGAATCTTCTATAGGCCTCTAGCATTTACAGTGTTTTGCCTCGTTGAGTGGCATTTGAAGTCAAACGAAGCGAGACAAAACATTGTTTAACGATTACAGATATATACAATTATTAGTAAAGCTCTTTATCTTAAATGTATAAGCAAAGGTCGTAGGCGGTGCCTAAAGAGATCTCTCAGATAACCCAAACCTTTCGGCTCACATTTAAACGCGTGATACAAATCAGGCATGCATAATCAATACGCGACATTTTACAAGTTATAAATACGATCATAAAATACAAAATTCGAATTTTAGTAGCGACGCCACTCAGCATCTTCACTTTTTTCTTCCCTTCAGCATCTAAAATAAAAAAAGTTATATTTGTACAACTGACTGAATGACTAGACGACCAAACGACTCGCCTTGAGTAAAGTGCAACATTGTCCATAAATAGCAACAGCACTGTAAGACTGAACTGGATTCGTCATCCTGAGACATGAGATGTTGGTCTCGTATTGCGCAGTAACAACACTGGGCCACAATGTCCTTCGATCCTGAAACAACAGTGCCGACGTACTGCTGCTTGGCCGAATGACGTTTCATGTTTATCAACATTCACTTTACGTCCAACTCTGTTCTACATAAGGAAACATGTAAATGCGTTTTGAATAATAATGCTATACTAACATAAAATTGCTTCAGAATCGAGGGTTTAGCCCAATAGATGTATTATTAGCGAATTCGCTAGTAGAAAGGTCTAAAGATGAAGTTAAACCTGTAATTGTGATACTTGGTGGTCATGATAGAAGATTAATAGTGATGCTCGTGGTGCGTAAACTCTCACGACACCCCCAAGAAGAATTGTCAAAGTGTTGCCAATCAAAGAAAAGACAGAACTGGGTGGATAAGGTAAATTTAGGTGAAGCATACTATGAAATATACTGAACGGGGTGTGATCATCGCATTATAAATATATTATGCCTTCCAGAAGAATCTTGAAAGTCCCGCTAATAAAGGAAACCAAAGGTATGGTGAGACGTATGCTAGAAAAATCTCGTACAAAAAGTATTGTTATTTTGCATTCATTTTTGTGAATCAGTAGCAACCTGATGTAGTCGCCTTACATCTTATAAACAAAATTTACTTGCAATTGGTATATATAGACCTTATATGGATATAGCAATTGCTTTCAAACAACATAAGGTCATACGTATTGATGAATCAAATGTTCCTTTTAATTTGACGTTTGATAACCACAAACCAACATGAACGAAGTTTCATCGTTGCCATACGAGTATATTGTCGTTGTCGAATTATTTTGTATCATGTAGGACAATAAACTGCAAATTTTCTTGAATATAGTTAGTTCCAATATACAATTAGTCAACGAGTCAATGGAAATTAGGACAACCCTTTAATTGTTCATACTGACCTGCCTTACTTCATGCGCAGTGTAGACTGACGTGTGACTGACTACGAAACGAGACACTATGACGGGTTTTCATTAGTTATATATTGACCTCTGAGTCGTGAAGTGCTAAATACATCCTGTGCTCTTCCTCGAATTCCAATAATAAAATCATTTCAACGCGATTGCCTCATCTCTACGTTTTCATAGTAACATTCCATACACGTTGAGGAAATTATAACGTCTCTAATTAACTCTGTTATACCGATTTGCAGTTACAGTTTCTAATGAAATTGTGTTTCCGTGTTTGTACTCGAGTGGAATTTCCAATGTGCCGATCGGTACACCATCGGCGAGATTTTGTATCGTTTCTCGGTGGCTGTATGCTTATCACCGTTGCCTTTGACAGTCCACTTGTGGCCATATCAGGCGTTATCAGGGCGTGTTGTTGAGTTACTATCGTGGTTGTTTGCTGCTGTTGTTCGAGTTAGTGTGTACTTTGTGTATTTTTACAAGATTCGCCGGAGCAATGCGTTTGCGCCGATAGTTACTCTAATCCTATAGCGATAATGTCTACCGAAACTGATCTAGATAGTGGTTTAGTTTTATTCATATTGTTTTTTTATCTTGCCGCTGTAGAGGTAGTGATACGTTATTTGTGTAAAATATATTTATGTCAGCGAATTATCGTTATGGTCAGACAGACTCCAGGTGGCGAAGTCCCCAATCCCTAGAGCGTCTAGACAGAAAGTGAAAACCACCTAATTATCGTAGATACAGAGTCAATAACGTCGTATAAAACCATCATAATAGATGTTTATATGAATACCAATAGGATTTTATGCGTGCGTTCAGCTTTTATTTTCATTCCGGTGCGCAAGCGCAGGCCTCGTTCGAAATTAGGGTTGTCGAATGTTAAGTACCAATATCGACTTGTATTTGAAATAATTTGAATTTTGCGTCATACGTTCTAAATCGGTTGTTTCATAACCATTGGTTAGTGTTGATTAAAGGCATTGATTGGTTCGCTAAAATGAACGTTAATTATGAATATTTTTATACTTGGACATTGTTTTGAAATTGCATAAAACTTATAAAAAACAAATAATATTGTATGTCAGTATTAAGTATTTTATGCTTTTGTAATTTAGGACGTTTAAAATTTAGCATATGAGGTCATATAGTCATAAATTTATTAAAAACAAACAGATGTGATATTTAATGTTTATCTAATCTAGTTTTCTCATATGAATATAAAAAACAGTTTCTAGGTGTAACAGATAGAAAAAGAGTAATAGAATTGTACAAATCTAGGTCTTATCTATTTACGCTAAACAGCCCCGACGTGCACGTTAAAATGAAAATTTATAGCCGATTTCCTGTAAAGTCAGGCAAACGCACGCTTATGACAAGATTCCGAAGCCGTTCCGATCCGATAAAGTAACTTAAGAAGTGAGTGCCAGCCCTAATCCGATGCATCTGAGAACGGTATCAACTCGTTGCGTGCGAGGTGGTTATGCAACTCGGAGGCGGCGTCCTTGCGCGAGCGCGGGGTGGGACGAAGGCCGCCCGGGGCCGAGGACCCCGGCCCGTTCCTAACCGGTAACCACCCTGGATTTTTATTGGCCAACCTTAGTTTGTTCCCGTTGTGATATTGGTAATATATATTTTTTTTAAATCATGAGTGTCTTTGGTCATAAAACACTGAATTAATGGCGACTGGTTAGTGGTTGGCCAGTAAGAAACGTGAATGAGGATGGGACGGGCTTAGTGAATATAATCTAGCTTTATAATGACGATTAAAACTGGAAATTTCAACGTATTCAATGGGTTTTATGATGATAAAACACAAATGGAATGATTAAAGTTATGTTTCAATTGTATAACGTGTGTTGTGTGCAACAATTTAAACGCTTATCATTTTCATTCCTCGAATGAAATAGATCGCGGCATAAATGTAGGTGGCCTGAATCCCGTTTCCTCTGTTGTTTAATAATATGTACGTGTTAACGAAATTTTAGTACTGCGTAATAGTTTACTGTACGCAATTTTCTCGGTAACATTTTTATTACGAACATTCGCGAAATTTAGATCATAACGTGAACCGAACGTATTTGGGTCGTAAATATTTTGATATTTCCAATTAATTCGAAGTAACAAAAGCGGTTTGTACAAAACAGTGGGCAGAAATGTGGGTTAGAAGGGGAACGAAGCGGTGTCGACAACTCGACTCGCCCACGGTCGCCGCGTCCGAGAGTTATACCCGCTGATAAAGCGAACATAATTTTTCGATGTAAGAATTGCAAATTCCATTGGATTTCAGTACGGAAGAAATGTAATTCTCGGCAAAACGAGACCATAACTGACTGTTTACGCTGGTTTCCTTTGCATAAAGTGTTGTGTGTTATAATTAGTTTACGTGGCTTGTTTCAACATTTAATGTTGAATAAGTAAATTGAAATTGAGTAGAAAATGAATGCAATGTTCTGCCGTGCTATCGGGAGGTTGATTAAAGTGCGTTGAGGCTGCGCCCGCGCACCTCATGGCAATATGGCGCCGCAATAAATAACTACAGATATGGACATTAGTTTCAAACGTACCTTTTGTTGCCGACATTGTTGTTTTTTTTTTATAAATGATCTAAGGATTTATTGTGGTTTTAGATTTCCTTTGTTCGTGTTTAAAAAATAATAAATATATAAAGATTTTTAAATCGAATGAATTTGTTATTGGCATGATCATATCGTGTTTAGTGATTAAAAAAAAATAATGATTACTGAGTAAGATGTCAAGGTACTCAGCACGGTTATCATACTACTATTAAAAATGTAATCAATTCCTGGGATTTTAATTAACTTAATGTCGACTACGAATCAAATCACAAGGTTGCGACTTACGACCCGTCGATTAATATAATTTTTCTAACGACATATTTTTTTTTTAAATTACATTTTTTTTTTAATCAAACTGTCAGAACCGCTTTGAAAACGACCTTACCACAGTCCTTGACACGCTCACACAAAAATACTAAAATTGCGATGAAATAAATTTACTACCTAATTACGTAAATAGATAAACGTTAGTCGATCTGACAGTGATGGAGTGTGCACGTTTGCGACACTGTTTCGCTTCAAGTTTTGGCAATAGTTGGGTGTTGACGAAGTGCAGCGTACGCGTCTATGGCAATCGCGATCGCTTTTTTTTTCTGTTAATTACGACCGGCTCGACATTGACCAATGAAATTTGAATTTAGAATGAATTGCCATAGCAACAATGGTATGTAAGGAAATGTGTGAAAAAGAAAAAAGGAATCGATTTCGACTCCAGACTTTCGACTCCTTACGTTTTTCGCACTTTAATGTTACGTGATAAATTCCACGTGTTAAGTGGAGAACAGCAACCATCAAGTGCCTTCTCTGTTGAATACGCATCCATTAGCTCAGTCGCAGTGGCCGAAATCGTTTATTAGGACTATCATAACAGCAAGTTATTTTAACATAGCCATTAGCCATTTTAGCACAAACCCTCCCCTTAAAAAATTCAAAACATTTTTCCCAACAACACGACACCAGCGCCCATCGGCAAAGTTGTATCAAGCAGTTTCGTTCGTGTCGGTTAATTTGGCGTGGAATCGCGCGAAATGCACACGTTAGCGATGTACGACTGTGACATTGACCCAAATCGTGTCTTCCTCGTGGTTTGTTTTTTTTTTCCTCGTTACGTCACTATTGGATCATCGTTGATAACAATTTAATGTATTGTAGTATTTTAAAGAAACTATTATTCTTTTTGCTATACTTGACGGTACAGGTGGTAGAAGGATAGTGTGTGTGTGTAATGTGTATACGTTTAGTTGAAAATCATCAGTTAGTCTATTTCTGTCGCCATGTAGCAGTCAAAAACGCTATGTTATTCACATTACTAATAGGTGGTAGAAGGATAAATAGTTGGGGTATCAGTCAGTTAGTCTATTTCCATCGCTAATTAGCAGTCAAAATGAAATTTCTAGTATTCAAGCCTATTGTATTGTTTGCGGATATTTCGAATAATTTATCCAAGTTTTATGTCCAGCATTTGACCCCCATTTAATTTGGACCTCCGCCTTTATAATTGCCTATTGAACACAACACCCAGCCGTAACTATTGATAACAATGTTGCCAATATTTAACAGTACAAAATGCAAACTTTCCATTAGTTTCGTAAGTACCGCGCTCGCGGGAACCGTTTCTTGTAACTTGTGATTTAATGAACTAGTTCGTGGCCGCGTCTATCGCCGTTTAGCTCTTTAATGGATTGTTTGTTATAAACGCCATGTTCAGTTATGTCATTCTCCTTCGTGATATGGAAATTAAATGGTTTGTGATTTAAAATTGTACTTGGATAGTTGTTTTGTTGAGTATGTAGTTAGTATATAAGACGTATAATGCAGTGTGTTCAATCAGTATAATAAAAAGGGAAACACTATCAACACGTCTCTATATTAATCCGACCTTATAATACATAAGTCACTTTAAAGCATTGAATATTTGAGAAATTGTCGTATATACAGATAGCTGATTAGGAGGAGCATAATAAAGCTTATACCTATTATACAAAATGTGTTATAACATTTTTTTAAAAATTCTTGACAGTCCATCACTAGTTAAATATCTACACATCTCGATTGCAATGCTTAAATTTCGTATCTTGAATAATTGAGTAAACTAGACTACAATAGATCGGATAATATTCATTGATTGTGACAAAAAAGTGTTGAAATGCCTACCACCTGAAATGAACACAATTAGTGAAAAAAAAGAAACAAAAACTATTGAATTTGACGTTAATACTAGGCTGTCAGTAACGCCAGCAAAAAAACCTTTTTTACGACCGCAACGTTTTGACGGTCTATTTTAATATTCTAATTCAATTTTTTATCATTAAGCACACTCCATTAGTCATACACAAATCGTAGTTGAACACGAGGAAATATAGTGTTTTAGTTTTTTGATTCGCAGGCCGCAAAGGTAATTTACCTGGGCCCAACAAATCGATTCGGTTTGGGTGCTCGTTTAAAAAATAAAAAAAAACGTTAGAAGGTCAACACGGAAAGGGCATTCAGCCTCGCGGACCATCTGCAGGATTAAATTCACATCCGAATTCGATTAGCCACACTGTCGGCCACGAAATTATTGCCTCCATTTTTAAATGGTTTTTCGTGTAGTGGTGCGCGTTCTTCAAGACGAAGGTAACGTTTGCTATGAGTTTCGCTTTACGCGTATTTGTCTTGGTTTTAGCAAAATACAATGAAAATAGAAAGTCCGCGATTTGCTGTCACTAACATATTCCATTTCCAGTTTAACATTGTCTTCGACTTGTCCATTCGGAGTTATCTAATGGCTAGTTTCTTT
The DNA here is from genome assembly GCF_014839805.1 of Manduca sexta. NCBI lineage: Eukaryota > Metazoa > Arthropoda > Insecta > Lepidoptera > Sphingidae > Manduca > Manduca sexta. Next base: position 472,828 of record NC_051131.1, on the reverse strand, counting down.
CACTAACAAGTATTGCACGTCATTGTTCCTATTTTCTCCGTCGATCGATATCCTATTAATAAAATAAAAATTTTGCCCGATTGAACGTCCTATTCTCATTCACGTGTCCCAAATAAATTCACGACAACGGCGAAATTACCTGCCCGGCATTATAATCAGCCGGTGCCTTTGGGCGGTTCGGAGAAAAAATGGTACCGCATTAAAATTCGTTCGTCGTACTAAAAGAAGAATACGCGTTGGTGTCCTTCGGGAGAGGCGCGTGTGCCGCGGCCTTCGCCCGGACACGCTAAAAATAGCCCGGCGCCCTTGAGGGATACGTCGAACAGGATTTATCGACCGCCACCCGTCCGCACGGACGGCTTTGCATTTTCTAACGCGGTGCCCATTGTGGCTCCGGGGGTTTTGTTTATAAATTTTTATGAAAATGTTATAAAAAGAAAGTATTTGTGGGGATTTTTTTTTTATTAATTTGGATGACGTGACTTGCTTGCCGTTCGCCTGATGGTAAGCGATACGACCGCCCATAAACAGTAGAAACATCATCCAACACCTTGAATTAAGTACAAAAAGTATTTTTTGGTATTCCATTGCGCTCGCCATCCTGAGACATGATATGCCTCATTATGTCCAGTAGTTACACTGGCTACAATTTCTTTCACACTGGAACACAATAATGACTACACACAGCTGTTTGGCGGCAGAAATAGAAATATTATATTAAATGCCTTTAGCTGAATAATGGAGAAAATTTATTTAGGAATTACACAAAGTTCCTGTCTTATTTCAAATACTAGAATTTTAAACATTACTATGCTCGCTCGACTGTTTGCTTTCTGTTAATTGAATCGAATTGCAAAAGATATTTATCAAATAGTTCATTGATTCAAAGAGGAATGAACTTAAGGACAATGACACAAAATAAAAATGAACCTTTCTATACAATGTCCGTACTACAAGTTCGCGGTCAGTTTTTTATCGTCCTGTACGACGTCAATCGAGAAATTAATGAGCTAATCGAACTATATCGACTCGTAACAAGGTGTTTGATAGACACATTGAATGCATTACTATGGGACCGTCTCGAGAACGCATTAAAAACACGACACGTCATATTTATCATTGCATACAAAAACGCATTAATGCTACTTACAAATCTCACTATAAAGATTGTCTTTTATCGTAATAATGGGGGTTGAATTAAAAATGTCGACAATCGAAACAGCGCTAAACAACACACTAATTAAGGTCCATATTCCAGTGTGGGAATCCTTGTCGATATTCGATATCGGCACACGTGGCCCATTAGTGTACGCAGTCGAGATACAGTCGCAATGCATCGGTAATGCGCGTGCGCAACCACATACAAATGTATTATTTTTACATGCCCAATGGTTGCTCGCCCTTTCATTAAACGGATCAAGTGAAGTGTGCTAATAAAGCCTCGTTATTGTCACTTGTGCTCGTAATAAAGTAATCATTTATTCACGTGTGAAAGGAGTTAATATGTTAAAAGCCTTTGTGGTTGGTTTTGCATTCGCAGTTTGTTTTGTCTGGCCTTTTTCTGCGGCTAAATTGCTCTAAACGACTTTGTTTGTGGCTTACTGCGTTATATTTTTTTCTAGAGGAATACGAGTCACTACCCGTTAATGGAGTACAAAGAGGTCCTTTATGGACGAAATAAAGCATCAAAATAGATCATGTTACTTCCTAAACTATTTGGTCTTAGTGTTTTTATTCAAAATACACTGCGGTGTTAGGTTGCAAGAATACATCCGGCTAGCTTAGCAAATTCTGTACTTCAAACAACTCAAATAAACATACAGACTGTCACTTCGATGCGAACGGCGCGGTGGCAACTAGGTTAGCAATATTAGCCGTTTAGGTTTCAAAATGTTTTCCTAGATGGTCAATAAGCCGCGCACATTCTATTTTCACTATCAGCGAGTGCAAACGTTGCAAAATGTTGGTGTCACCTCTTCACAAAGTGGGTTAACACACTTTATAACGGTGCACGCTACTCGTGGGTGTGACAAAGACACTTCTTGGATTTCTATTCCAATAATACGTGATTTTCACTCAAAATGGACGCCAATTTTAAGTTATCGCAATACCTATCTAATCCTATCGAAATTCGATTTATTCTGATTGTGTGAACAGTTCTGTTATATAGTCTTTAATCGTTTTCCGACGATATATTTTAACATAATGAGTTGCTCATGGTAAGGGAAAGTTTAAAGCGAAGGAAACGCATGAAAATAATTAAATACAAACACATTTGCGATCCAATAAAGTCCGTCTGCATCATTGTAAGCGCAATTAGTGTACATTTATTAAAAGCGCGCGGTCGGCCACGTGGCGAAACCGCCGGGCGTCGGGAGGGCGCTCGGATCGCATCGGGTGGTCTTTGGGTACTCACACGTGAAATATAAATAAGGAAACGGGAGTGTTTGGCCGTGAATATTGCTGGACATGGAGCATGTGCGAAATGGAAATTTCAACCACACGGCGCATTATGATTTAAGAAGTTTGATGTGTAAAAAGCTGAAAGTTGCTCAAACTTATATTTTGTAGTAATTTATAATAACTACACTTTTCTTTGAAGATCTGCCACAACACAGTAAATCTTAGTTTTTATTTGATTTATTAAAACACAATTAC
>NC_051131.1:452348-469670 GCF_014839805.1 Manduca sexta | reverse complement strand
TTTTTATAAATTAGTTATGTTCATTTGAACTACTCTTAAATTTCAGTAGCCGTGACTTTTTGTAAGGTATTACAGAAGTGCCAAGTTAAATTGATTTATTGTTTTTTTTGCCGTCAGAACAATGATTGCAATCATTTTGTTGCTTCGCTAGTTATCTTAATATAATATTGATTTTGTATTCATTATAGTCAAGGTAATATGAAATTTTAAAGTGAGAAAATAATTACACTAGCTTGTCTACTGATGTTCGATGTCCCGGCAGTTTTAAGATAGCGTAGTTTTATATGAACAATGATTGAAAAATAACAAACAATATTACAACTATTTTTGTATATAGCTTATGTAATATGTATTAATATATTTTTAAATCTAACAACGCGTGGTTATATCTCAAGCCCAATGCAGAGGTTTATTTTTTCAAATAACTATAACGAAACGTACAAATAGTTTAATGGTAAGTTGCAGGGCGACTGTCAATAAGTCAACCCAACTTAGAACTTTGAACTATATGTCACATTTTTACAGCCATCATCCTGCGTCATTAGATGTTTACTCTCATAATTCCCAATATTTATATTGTTTTTTAAACAAAACAGCACTTTTATAGCTGTTTGAAAGTAGAAATAGCCGGACTCTATACTAGAAACCAAACAACCGAATAACAGCCAAAGCTTTCCCGTCCTCATCAATCTGAAATCACTACAGCCCGCCACACAAGTTCGCAATAATGTTACCTTATCATTGGACGTGTTGTAAACTTGCGCTGTTAATTACATACATACAATCGTACGCGCATGTTGCCGCGCGATTAACTGTAATTACAATGCGTGTTGCGAAACTGCGCGGTCCGTTGTACGCAACAATGTTTGCTGGGCGAAGTTATGATTATGTCCCGAGCTTTTAAATGTTTCTCGTTGTATTGTTGCAATGTAAATAAAGGAACAGGGCGATGTAAAAAGTAATATGCTACGTTAGAGGGTAGTACTATAATAGGGTAGTTTCCTATGTTTTGTACATTATTTTATAATATGTAATTGAAAATAATAAGAAAAATAATTTGTTTTGTGGGAATAGCATCAAAATTAGTTGAAAAATAAATAAAGTTATTCATATCAGAAATATTGTGAGCAAAATTGGGGGCGTGGTAAGATTATTGCGCTATCTTTTCGCACACACTTAGCAATATGGCCAGTGACACTCGATGACGTCACAGTTTGCTATAACAATTTGACAGCCAATTCGTCTTCTAAATTTAAAAACTACGTAACTGTATTTATTATTGCGGATTCTTTTATTCTTTTTCCGTTAGTTTTTGACGTACATTTTTGATAAAAAGTATTAAAAACAAGTAGTCAATTGCCCTAATGGGGTCTCAATGAATCTTGTATCGACGACATATTTAGTGACAATCGCGACATAATTTTTCGATCTTAAGTTACTTGTGCATGGTTTTTCACAAAACATTATTATGTGGTCAGCTATGACATCCTTTTATTCTGAGCATGCGTATTTGATGAGGAACTATGCAAACGAAGGCAATGTATCATAAAGAATTCTTCGTAAAATCCTAACTGGTATATAACACGTTATACATTGTATTAAATTCTTGTGAAGTGTGTTAACATGAAAAACTATTTGTTTTGCATACTCGCCACGTTTTATCATTGTGAAGGCGGGAATATAAATTGTCATTATCACTCATATCTTTCCTTCAAACCGCGGCGACGTATATTGCTTATCATAATGCATTTGTAAACCAGGATATGTATTTGCATTTTATAATGCTAGATAATAGTGGTAATGATATGCTAATATTGCTGAGCTATGTTTTAATATATAAATGTTTAATACTAGATATCGCTTACGGCTTCGTTCGGTTAAAAGTTTTTCCTCGAATGAAGTTTTACTGTGGAATTTTCCAAGATAATAAATAGTCTATAAATTAATTAACAATTACCGGTTTATTCTTTGTAATCTAGTACCCTATGCGTCTGTGAGTCTCCGTATTTGAGAGGTCCGTGTTCACAAACTTCGTACTTAACCGAGGACGGAGCAATGCTGAGTTATGTCTGTTTCTTAGTGCTTTCGGTATGATAGCCTTCGCAGTGCGTAGGCATGAGGAGGGGGTGGTTGGGGGGGGGCTAATTAGCTAATAATGAGAAAAATTTATTTCATTGGCTGTCAGGTAAATAAAGCCAAAGAAAACTGTGAAATTTCCGACACTATGCGTTTGGGCGCACTGTGCGTCCTCACGGCATTGTTTGTGAACACAGGCATTAATTTTCCAGTATTCTTGACGAAATAAATCACTTTTAATAAATATTAACAATTCATATTCTATAAAATATAGAATATGAATTGTTCAAAATATAATCTGTATAATATTATTGCAAAACATAAACAACGATATTACATAAAACTAAATTGTTATTCTAAGGTCGCCACTCGCCAGTCGGCGCCTTCGACCGTTTGATCGAACCAATTATGTATGATTTTATAATTTTAATTGTTTTGTTTTAGGTGAGTCATGCAAGGTCACACGTCGCGGTCTGTGAGTCGTTTATATCTAAGGAACCTTATTTGAATGCGGTTTTTTTATTTTAATTACTAGGTTTTTGCTTGGCGAAGTATCTTCGGCTTACATATTATTAACAATAATTTATTAAAACTATAACATTTCATACTTGATGTAGGATAAGGTAAGTCAGCTGAACCGATTTTGATACAGTTCTGATTATTGTCTTAAAGAAAATGTGAATAAACTATAGGCTGTAAAAATAGCATGAATGTGTTGTAAATGGGATTAATTCTGTGTAGATCAAAACCCTGACACAATTAGTGCGAAAAATACTACAATGGAATTATAAATACATCGTGGATTCATACATGGAATATGAAATAGCATAATAGGTCGTTTGTTTTGTTTACTATTATTACTTGGTATTGTTGTGAAGAATGTGTAATAATTTTATAAATACTTGAATAACAAACATTCTACTGGTTTAATACGAAATTGTTATATACTATGGAAAAATCTACCTATTTGATAGTAGAAGAATGCTACGTTTTTTTGGGTTATCCTTGCTTTGCAATTAACTTTTATTTAATTAACAAAGACACAAAGATAAGTTTAATTTCTTGAAAGTAGTTTCAATATATATGCGCCAACATATAACCACTTTTAGTCGTGGGTAATAAGGTGTGGTAATCTATACTTAACAAATAATATTATGTTATAGCCCATTAAGAATAATAAAATAAATAAGTACAAAATAATTCCAGCACTCATCAATGCGGGAAGTCAAAGGAAAAAATGCATAAAGCCAACAATGTTGCCAGAGATTTTTTCAACCCTCTCCCACGGAAACTACCGTTCCAAGTAATTGCCATTAAGAGCTGTTGTGAATTGTGGCAAATTATTTAGTGTCGGTCGAATGTCCCTCTTCCGCGCATGCCCATTGTGTTAATTGCAATGGACAGACGGACAAAAAACGGCACTCCATTTTCAAATTACAACCTCGGGAAGGACAAATAAAAGGAATGTTTTGGTAAAGCGCGTTTGACGAGCGATGGGTGGGTTCCGTGAGATTGGTGTTTATTGTTTGACAAAATGGTATGTTGATCAAGCACACGCCTTCGAAGATTTGGGAAAGTTTTTTTTTATTTAACATTTTTTTATTCGAGTAACATAGGTCTCATAAAAAGGATTTTTTTTTTCTTAAAACTGTTAGTAATTAAAATATATATTTTTTTTTTTATTTATCCGCCAGTCGAATTCGCTCTGACGATTTTCACAATACCCGTTGTTCTTGAAATAACCATCAAGTCTGCGAATACGTTGACGTATTTCAAATCCGCGAAATGTGCAAAAAAGTAATAAATAAATGTTTGTCCCGCATCGGTCCGCAGCAATATTCCCATACAAATGGTTTATTTGAACAATCTTATTGCTATCTGTTGTATTGTTAGAAAGAAAAGAAGTCTCACTCGCTAGGCGGTCTAATGATTTCGTTGAATGACTTAACCGCGCACCTGTAATAGCTTTTGACAAGAAATTGCGCCTCCCTGCGTATCTACCGTATTGTGAACAGATACAGAGATTTTATTATTTATGCTACCTTTATTATGGTACTTAAGTTGTGATACTTACATTTTACGCTTAATATTTAATTAAATTTCCTTAGAAGATCGTGGTCTGTATTTATTCAAAAAAAAATAGCTGTATCTAAGATCCATTTATAATAAATGTTTTGTTATGATGTCTGACTAAATTCCGATAACGGTAAATAAACTATAAATCAGATAGATTTAACGTTTTATTTCCATTGACGGAACCCCAAAAAATAAAACAATAGTGTTCGTTTGCCGCGGTTCACAGTCGCCGTTATCTTCGCCCAAGGACTATTACATGCGGTAACATAATAAAAAGGTTCCCACCTACGTGGTGCACACAAAAAGAGGGGGTTGAACGGACAGCTGCGCACGCGCATATATCAGTGTGTGTTTGTGTTAGATGTCACGAGAGGATAGCGGGCCTCGTGTTCTTTTATAAAGTTTTAAACCAGTAAGCATGGAGAAGTCTATGTTGAGCAATTTGTCGATTATAGATTCAGTTAGTATTTCGATGCTTTGATATAGAGTGATGACGTAATCTCCGACTGTAATACTGATGGTATTCTATGAAAGTATTATTTAAAAAAGTTCCTACAGTTTTTTTTGCAACATCCTCACATATCTTTATAACATATAGAGCAAGACACACGTGATTCTCCACTTATCATGTGTCGATGTAAACTCAACCTTATACCTATATTTTTAGAAACCGCTTTCCGCTACCGCTATCGCTTTACACTCACACCATCCCTTATGTTCGTATCTCAATCCACTGAATACTGATACAGAGCGGGGGCGCAGTTAAAGCCACATTTGTCATGCGCCGACGTACTCGACAATATGATAATATTTTTGTCCCCGCGGATGAGAGGGAAACGCAAAGTTGGTAGGGTTGCCATGTTCAGGGGTATATCCAGAACTTATCTGGGGGTTTTTCGGAAAAATTTGGATTCAAAGATTAACTTTGAGATGATAGAAAAATTTATTAAACTCAGGCATTTTAGTAACATTTTTTAAAGCAATAAATATAATAAAGTAATTGGTTAAAATTATATTATCTAAAATTAATTACTAAACAAAGAGTCAAAGTCTAACTTTGAGATGATAGAAAAAATTATTAAACTCAGGGATGTAGCATTTTTTTTAAAACAATAAATATAATCAAATAAGAATTGGTTAAAATTATATTATTTAACATTAATTACATATTATTACGTAGTATACACTTATTTTTGCGTATTAATATTTTTAACCCGCCATGGAGGATAATCATAACTTAAAAACTAGAATTTGAAAGTTTCGGAACAGTAAAGTACAGTACGTAATAAATACAGTACAGTTTAAATACTAAACAGACGGTAGATCGCAAAACTCCCAAGATTATTCCGAATTTCATAGTTCTCCGTCACCCTCAGAGGCAGGCAATAAATAACAACACTACATAGACATTTTTTCCTCTTTACATTCGTATTAATGTTGAGAATGGGTTACAAATATGTCGAACGGTCCTGTGGTGTTGTGTAAATTAGGTTAACTATAAAAGGGTGACAGTTGTGAACCACTTTTTACAGGTTAAAGAATGTATGAAGAATGCTTGTATTAAAGTACTTAAGGCTTATGAAGTGATAAATCTACTTTATTCTCTTTCATTTTTTTTATAAGTGTTTGTTCCCCATTTCGTGTTTGTTCCAAGGAATTGTGAATATTTTAAATACATTTTGAAATTTGTGTATTGGATTTTGTGCTAGAAGTGGCCTTATGTTATTAAATCGATGAGATCCAGATTTCAGTTCTCAGGTCGCGCAATTAGGTTATTCAATTTGTAGGTTTTTTTTTTTAATTTTGGTTTTAATTTCGCGGTTTTTATCTTTAGTAGTAATGACAACCCCATCGTAACTTGTTACAATGTAAATAATAATAATAATAATATCAGCCCTGTATTATATACTTGCCCACTGCTGAGCACGGGCCTCCTCTACTACTGAGAGGGATTAGGCCTTAGTCCGCCACGCTGGCCTAGTGCGGATTGGTAGACTTCACACACCTTCGAAAATTCAATAGAGAACTTCTCGGATGTGCAGGTTTCCTCACGATGTTTTCCTTCACCGTTAACGCGAACGATAAATTCACAAAGAATACACACATGATTTTTTAGAAAAGTCAGAGGTGTGTGCCCTTGGGATTTGAAACTGCGGACATTCGTCTTGGCAGACCGTTCCACACCCAACTAGGCTATCGCCGCTATTAGCAATTATATGCCTTAATGTAAATACGAAATTTAATTAAATAACATAGTCTTGATACTGCTATTATCGCCTATCTCTTCGGACTTACACCTGAGTTTACTTTACTCCAAGTCTTACTAATATATTAATATTAAAACATTAATTTATCACATTTAAATTAAACTATTTTACGAATTTTTAACGGCCATGACCATGAAGACTACAAAGTCTTCGAAACGTCGGGAGAAAAGTAAAATATTAAAAACGCGATAAAATTCGTAAAATAGTTTAATTTAAATGTCTAACATTCGCGTTAACATGAGAAATCATTACTAATTTATCACGTTTACATACGGTACATATTTCTCAAACAGGATACCATTTTGTTCACGCCGTTCCGCAATCATAACTAACAGTCAATGTGTCGATAATATATTTAAATTTGAACCGTGTGTGACTTTCTCCTTTCACGCCTCGGACTATATTTATAACGCCATTACGGTTCCCATGCTCTTGTGTTGGGCGCGTGTCTATGAATATTGTAGCGGTGGATGCGGTGGCATGTCCAAGTTCTGTGGGAGTATATAATAATATCAGCCCTGTATACTGTTCTATTGCTGGGCACGGGCTTCTTCTACTACTGAGACTAGGCCTTAGTCCACCACGCTGGCCTAGTGCGGATTGGTAGACTTCATACACCTTTAATATTCCTATAGAGAACTTCACACGTATGCAGGTTTCCTCGCGATGTTTTCCTTCACCGTTAAAGCAAGCCATAATTCACAATTAATACACACATAATTATAGAAAAATCAAAGGGTGTGCCTTTGGGATTTGAACCAACGTATAGTCTCGACAGTCCGTTCCACACCCAACTAGGCTATCGCCGCTATTTATATGAGAGCATGTGGGATATTTTTAATAAATATCTATATAAGACGGAATTATCGATAATTTGTATGATTGATACAGCCGTACGCACACAAACTTCACCATAGTGCATCATTCCGATGAGTTCTTTGTCATATGCATATATTCACAAAACATTCACTTCTTGGAGGAAATACGGCCTTTTATGGTCATTTAGTAGTGCTAAAAAATTCAAATGTCTTTAGTTATGATGTAATTTTTTTAAAAGTAAAGTCAAAATACGTTAACAAGATGAAATTACTCACCGAAACCACAACACCGGCTCTTTCATCTCATCATTTTATCAGCCGATTTGCCGAAAGCTTATCATCGCATCTGAAGATGTTTGCGAGCTGGTCGGCGTTTCAAACAACGCTCCCGATATGTCTTAATGTTATTTTGCGTGTGACCAGGTCATACTTATTCGTGATAGTGGTACATGAGACTTATGTCTAAGCTGCGAAATTTTTGTTATAAATATGCAGGATCTAGTTGTTTTACAAGAAATGGATGATGTGAATCCTTAAGTGTGACTGTTGTATTTGAAAACAAATATAGTAGGAAGATAGGAGACTGACAATGTTGTATAAGGCGAGTGTGGATGGAAAACAGAAGGGGTTGAAGATACCGAACTTTTGAATGGCAGATATCTAACATTTTCCGTAAATATCGGGTCAGAAGTACCCTGACCTAGCGGAAATGCACTAGAAGATTGACGAAAATGAAAGAAGCTAGTACATAATCCGTTCCTAGATATCGGATAGAGGCGTGATATTATACTATATGTAGATAAATGTAGTAACACCGTTCGATCGTCACCAAATTCTGTCATATCCATTGTAATACCACTGGTTTGGACGTCCTTCAAACAGGTCTGTGCTTGCACTCTTCTGCTTGACAGAAATGGTTTGTGTTGGTTTACAGTGATTCCTTCTTAATTGAATTTTGGCCACGGTAGCCAATCTCAGCGGAGATCATACAAGTACAAAGGAGATATAGTGCACAAGTGTGTGCGCAATACACAGGTGCATTCTGTTCCTTGCTTCTCATAGTGTACAGACAGTCCAGTACGAGAAATCATTCTGTAACAAGTTTTTCTGACTCCTAGCGGGAACATGTCTCCGCACCTACGCAGCTTGGTCTGTTTTTTGAATTCCCGCCAACGAGTGAAACCATTTTTTCCCCCCGAGTGCTTCGTAAATGCTGAGCCCTGCGGGCGGTCGATTTATACTCAATTTTCTCGAATTGATAACGTATTTTTTTTTCTTATACAACACGTTCCCATTTACCGCGGGCAATATTTCACCTTGACGTGGGTGGAATATGGGACCGGCCATTTTTCAGTCGACGTTTTTTATCATGTATAAAATGGTATTAACAGTTGCGCATGCGGTTCGTTTTTAATACGAATGCGTTCGTGGCCCGCATTCGGTGTCGTAAAGCAAAAATACCGATGAATGATATTAAAAACAGTCGTTAAGTTTACGATAGTAAAGTCTGGTACGCGATCGGCAATTATAACAACAATGTTGGAGTAATGCAATAAAGGAAATACCGCGGCGTTTGCTCTATGATTAGTGTCGGTTGCATTGTAAGGGATGCTGGAAATAGATTCGTTTTATAATGATTTCTTATGTTTAGGCGAATGTTGGACATTGAAATAAAACTATTTTACGGATTTTAATTTTCTTGTGACGTTTCGAAGACTACAGCCATTATGGTCACGGAGGACTGAGGTGTCGGTCATTCGATAAGTCAAAGTTACAATATGTACCTACATTTTACAAATATACAAAATTATATTGTAATCAATTTTTTTTTATTGAAATTCTATTGTATTTCAAATTAAGAAACATTTTTAAACTAAAAAGTAGCAATGTCACTTACAGAATTATACTGGTACTCATTTCGTACACGCCGCTCTAACGCGAAATTACCAAGAAGATTATCTTTATAATAATTCCAAACAATGATTTGTGTGACTTAGGTACTTAAATATTTCACTTAAATAAAAGTAATATTTGATTTTATTGTTACAAAAAAAAAACTATTATAAAACATATTTCCCTACACCCGACATTAATAAATACAACAATAAATTACCCCAACAAGAAAATAAACAAAGCCAACCGTCACAAACACAATTACAATAATAACACGCCGATTGAGACGCGTTTAAATACGTCCACATAACTCGAAGTTAATTAACAAATTCCACGTAACATAATAAACGATTGTGACGATCGTTTCGTTCTTATTTCAAAAATATTATGGCATTTTGTTGGGGAAACTATTTAACCGTTTCTCTGCGGCATCCGGGCGGCGACGGATGGGCTTCCTGATGTGGTGTGATGTGCATCTGTTTGTTTGATTGATTGTGTGGGGTTCGTTTAGGGTTAGGATTTAGGGTTGTATTATTAATGATGGTTTGTGTTTGAGGGTTGTTGAGGTGTGGATTAGAATTTGCGTTAATTTTATTACAGCTATAAGAGTATACATAATAAATGGGTTACTTTTATTATCGTTGTAGAATTATTCTGTCCACCTATGTAACTATGGAAACTACATGAAAATTTAGCAGTACGGAAGATACACAGAAAAGAGAAAAAATCGTTCATATGTATTCTATTACTCTCCTCCTGTCCTTTTTTATCACTTTCAATGTACAGACATACCAAATTCTGCTGTTTATTTATATTATCATTATATTCATGAATTATTTTGTAATAAAACATTACATTTAATATTATAACAACGTAGATAATACGGACAGCAATAACACCACAACATAAAGACGAGAGGTATCGTGTACCCTCGTTGTAACAATACGCGGCCCTCTCGGTTAATGAGGTGATATAAAACGCCAACCTCCATTGTCGGCGCTATAAAATGTTTACGATCGGAGCTGCTACGCATAGCAGCCGTGCCGCACTGTGCAGTCGATCAGCTCGGGTTCCTGCACTGCACTGATTAGATATAAACACTGCATGGGAAAGTTTTTAGTTGCTACTTTGTGCACACAGGTTATCGAATCGCGTGTATTTTTTATTAATTGAAATTGCATTCTAATTTAAAAAAAAAATATTTAATTTTCGAATGATTACGTAATATACTAATGGCTGATTTTTTAATAATCAAATATTATATAATTTGGTCTGACTATTGACAATTTCGCCTTTAATAAATTGCAATAAAAAGTTAATATATTTCGCAAGTATACACGATCCTCATTTTCGCTATTCACGTCGCGTTCTGTCGATGGGAAATTAATGAGATAAATTGCATAATAATTGAATATTTTCGCATATATTTGCAATTCATAATGATTCCTAATTATGCGTATTGGATAATTGAATTCGTTTAGTTGCGTTAATCACTACGCGGGATGCAAAGCGTTACGTGTACGTTGTTAATGTGTGTAGTGACACGCGCGTTCGGAGAATTGTTGTGATTTCTCCAACGTGTGTTTGTGTTGCTTTGCTGTTTACAAATACTGTCCTGCACTTGTGGAATGCTTTTGTGACGTATTTATTATAGGCTACTGAGTAAGGAGTCGGCTTTGAAATTATTTCGTTAATATTTATCGATCGAGCAGCTGTTATAAGTAGGCTCAATGTTAAAAGCGAGTCGTAAAGAAGTTAAGGTACAAAGGTTATAGATATGTATTAAGACTCGTAGACAACCGAGCGAATCATAAATGACATAGAAAAACATACAATAAAGTACAATAGACATGAGCGACGTTCACACGTATAACACTAGTGAGCCTACGTCCCAGTTCGCGGCACTAATTTGACTAGGTACGACATCGGTTGGTGCGCACGCGACTGACAACAGTGTCGTGTGTGTTGCAACACATTCTGAGGCAACGCACGCTATCGTTTTGGTAATACGCGATCACGTGGATTTTTCGTCAGAGCGCATCCTAAATTGGCTTATCGCGTCATCGCGTGCATGCGCAACGACAATGAACTTGCGCCAGTGCTTGCGCCGCCCCGCCCCGTCCCGCTGCGCCCCGCCGCTCCCCGCCCGACGTCGATTCGTGTGATGTAAACCGCGGTGAACTGCGCGTTTGCCGTCTTTTCACAAGTACCAATATGCGATATTGTTTTGATGTTTATTCTTGCGTTTGTCCATTTTCGGTGAAAATATTCGATAAATCGATGTTTGCAGGCCCTATATGAAAATATTATGATAGAATAGAATCAAATATTGCTTACTTCTCTATAGTGTTACACTCAACTATCAAAAGAACACTCATATTTGTTTTTCAAACATCCCTCTCCACACACACTTGAGAATGTCCTCAGGGAACCTCTTTCATGTCTGTCTGGCATCAAATCAAAATCCATCATCGCGTGAAATCGCATCCACCCGACATCAATGAGCACGCCGACAGACACTCGACATAAAGCTCTCAGCCGAACCGTCAGAGGAGCGCCGCGCAGGGCTCGCAGACTAGGGCCCACCCGCGCCTCGGGAGCGCTGATGCACAAATTTGAAAAACACATTCGCGGAACGCATAATGAGTCCCCTCTCCCTCCGCAACCCTACCCTCGTCTGCAAGCAGATGCACGTGTGAACAAACGCCGCGCGAGCTTTTCGGTATTTACACGCAGTATGAATATCAAAACGCCGACGGCCCGCGCCGGTGTAAGGTTTCAACGTAACATTTTTTTTTTCGCCGCTCTAAAATGTTTCCGCGAGGGTGCGTTGACCCCGCGGTGCGGGTTCACGACCGTTCCGGACACTTCACGCAAAAAGTGCGAGTCCAATGCAAATCTACCGCTCTATGTGCGCTTGATGGATTTTTTTTTTATTAACGTTCATGATGCCATGTTTGGTGTAGGCCGGTGTGAATCGTTTCGACTGTACACGTTGATCGGTGTTCTATATTTGAAATAAATTATTTCTTGTTTTAATAACAGATGGCGCTAGGCAATGATTACTTATTGTTTCCTTGATTTTAGGAAATAATAGTAATTTATGTAAAGTAACGAAGAAGCAATTGACATTAAAATTGTAAAAGGTCAGTTTCACTAGGATATTTTCGTTGTGCAACATGTTTGGCAACAATACACAAAGAATTTGAGTATATTTGCCCAGTGAACAAGGCTTTTAAGGCAAATGTTATCATTAATGCCTCAAAGTATACAAGAATCCATTGCTCGTACGAATTTGAACGCAAACAACGCTCTTTATCCACACTTGATTTTTAACCATCCGCGAATAACCAAACAAGTATACCTAAATCAATATTTGGCAATCCACCGAAAGAGGCCAAAGTGTTTTTCTTTTTAAAACCAACATCGACGGACCGTTAAAGTTGTTCGCAATACAAATACAGACACGAGATTATAGCAAGAGAGCCCGGGGTTCAAATATATATTGTTTGAGGTTCAAATGAATCTTCTTCGTAGTCGTACACTCTTGATGCAGTGGTTATGGTAATATGTGGGCTATTTGAAAAGCTGCCGTTTTCGAAATGCGTCGCCACATCCCTTGACATACGTTGAAATGCATGAAAATAAAGAAATTGATAAAAAAATACAGTTTCGGATGTTAATAACACTTGGCTGGCTCACTAATACAAGGTTTTATGCTATATTTTATGCACAAATTACATTATTCTATGTCTTTTTTAATAAAAATGTTAAATAATCCCAAAACATAAATAAAAGGGAGACAAACATATATATTCTAATATGTAAGAATGATGAAATTTTTATAATTTTTCCAAAACATGTAATAATTAACATAGGATCATGTAAGTGAGCCAGCTACTTATGTCCAATGCTTTGGACTTTGAAGATTCTCATTTATTAAAAAAAAATACATTCCAAAACTTTCTTCCAAAAACCCACAATACATGATATTATGTCGGTTTTAAAGTACATTTGTAATATCTACGATGCAAACTGCATGTGTGTTATTATGACGAAAAGTGTTTCGAAATATTTTACAAGAGTTATTTTCTTATTGCATATATCAGACGACACGTTAAACAAGCTCTTGAGACCGCAAATTAATATCATGTCGAATAACCAAATATATTACAAGAGGTCCACCCTGCATGTAGAGATAAGTAATATTTTTTTCAATACAAAATGGAGATGATAATTTTTTTGTGTTGCAATTGAATGTCAGATAAGTTAGGAGACCATGACAGCTCTTAAATAGTTCATGCAGTATTTTGAATTATAAATTGCATCGAAATGATCTGAGCTCGCCATCTTAGTATCACTATCTCATAGAAAATATACGTGAAATACAACTGTTGTTTGGTGCCATTGAGGCTTGTCAAACCCAAAAAAAATCTTTATTACTATTGACTTAAAGGTCAAATACAGTGACTCACAATTCACATGCTCGCTGGCCATCTATAAAAAACTTAACATAGCCATAAACAAAATTGGATATACACGTGAAAGAGAAACTCTTCGGTACCAATGTTAATAAAGCGGCGTGAAGTGTGTTAATATGTGTAACATATTTAAAATTCACACGACCCCGATAAGTACCGGTTCGGTAATGACCGCCGCCATGTTTGTTTTGCATCTTTTAAAATCTGCCGGTATTGAAATTTTTCGTACGACAAAAATGTTTTGAATGGATGATGATTCGCTGTCTGTTTCGGAGTTAGACAACTACTATACCTTTTTTATAGCGGGCAAAAACGCGTTATCGCTACAATCACTTGCGAGGTGAGTGAAATGATTATATTGGTTTCACCGGTCTTACGTCCTAATGTCGACACTCGGGAGTATAGCTTTATCCGAGCGAGCAGTAAACCGAGTCCCTAACCTCTGTATATCTAAATACCAACCAAAACATGCAGTGGCCTTCTTCGGCGCCTACGGAACGTTCCCGAGGTATCTTGTTGCATTGAAATAGCTTCTCAGAACCGTCCCTAACTACACTTATACCTGAGATCTAAGAAATCATGTTTCACTTATGTCGTTATAATGCTGGCGATATATCCGCAAAACATTATTATTTTTTGTTGTTACACCATACCTCACCTCTGGCTCAAATTGTATCGGCCCAAATCGTTTGTAGGTGATAAATCAAACAAAGCCCTTTCTCTCGATCGCGCCAGCGCAGTGAGTCGACTGCGTAAACATCTTAATGACACACGACGAGTGATCGGAACGCATGCGCATATACCGCTGTCGTTTACGGACGGACGGCGGACGCTGGTCAACTAATTCAAGTTGGCGGAGTTTAGCGGTTGTTTTGGCGCGTATTTCTTGTTCTATTTTCAAGTTTGACAGATTGTTTTTTAATTTTTGAATTTGTTCGAAATCCTGCAATCTTGGTCTGTTTTATAGAGCGTATTCCTGCTTGCGCACGTACAAGTGTTTAATCTTCTTATTTTAAGAATAACCTTAAAAGCGTTACGCAATAGATTCTAAGTAGCTCTCAAAAATTGTATTTCGCTGTATTTCGCTTATTTCTAACTATAAGAATCTAAGTGTATTGATGTATATGAATCTAGGCCAGTAATACCATAATTTCACGCGTTATTATAGTAATGCAAAGAACAATATAAGAAATATTAGTGTGATTAGAATGCAAGAATACCATAATTCACCGTTATATGATGGTAACATCGCGTATCATGTGTCATACACAAAAGAGTTTAAGATTTTGCAATGTTTGTTTACTATGATGAATTTTATTAAGAATGTCGTATATTTTACTTATTTCCTTCTACGCGATATCATGTTCATCTTCACCAAGTTTTTCGGAATAGTCTAGTACTTCGAAGCAGGGACAACCCCAGACTATTTGAACAAGTAAAGTGATATTTTCATTTTCTAGTAGGTCACAATGACTCATGTAGTTTTCTGAAAACTAAACAGGTAGGTAATAGTGTTAATCATAATTTCATTAGCTCCTTTTTTCACTGATTAGTAATTATCTTGTTCTTTTTCCTTATTCATTATTTTGAATCTATTACTCAATCACTTCTAAAACTTAGCATTTATATTTCGATAAACTGTTACTTTTTTTAATAATACACGACCCTTAATCCAATACACTGATAGAATAACTTCAAGAAATGTCAAAACTTCTGCTTGTAAATCGAGCATGTACTGCCAAAACCCACTTTTGATTCGAAGATTATTCGTCTTACATTTAATTGTTTTTTATAATATCGCGTAAGTTTATCTCTTAAGCCACGGCGCATCGCTGGCGCCTCCTCCTCTCATACAATATTAATGTTTTCGCCCATCGGCGGCTATGATCGAGTAATTAACTACCTATTGCGATTAAAAACGCATCGAAAGTACTCGCAATCGTTTTCTAATACACGGGTTGATAGACTACATAGATATACTAACGGTTTTTGGTGTCTTGGTAAAAAACTTATAAAGTAAATTTTATGTTATGATTTTTTTTTTATTTATTATTGTGTGGGTGTCGCTCCATTTCGCTAGCAGAATTTTGAGCTGTCTTTTGAATCGGTTTAAATGAAAGCAGAAACATCGATCATATCAATTTTGTAAGTATGGTAAGTAAATAAGCAGGCCGGCATAATTGTGCCGACCGTCCGGGGATGTTTACCTATTGCCGGTCGATACGTTTTGGGCATCTCTTTACTTACCATCAGGTGCAGTGGGGACACTTTGGCCGTGCTCACAATAAAAAATAATAAAAATAACGTATCTATCTTAGTTAGAGTCAGCGTAGCTGTCCTCGATAAAAATTATATCACTTTTATAATAACTAAGCGTATCCCTTAGTCTGCAACTGGCAATATGCCGATCCTTGTAACACATGAGTGATTTTGCTGAAGCTTTTACAACTCTATCATCATCTTATAATTTCCTCGAGGATCAGCAACGCACTCATGATCCCTCTTGTGCTATGAGCGATGCCAATCTCTCACTGTCAGGTGCCTTATTGACGCGTTTGCCAACACTGAAATATTTCGCAATACATTTCGTTACAATTTTGTTTGATTACGATGTAATCGCAATGTACATTGTTTTATTTCGTCTGATCTATTTCGCCATATTGATTTAGAATGTTTTGGACGTTTTGTAACTGTTGGGGATAATGTAGGGTATAATTTAGTTTCATCATTTATTCGGTATCTTTTGTGTTATACATTCTAATGAAATATATAGAATTTCTTAAGCTTTTAAGATGTTGTAAACAAACATGTAATGTTAAAAGTTTCTAAGACTTTTAAATATAATGAAATAGATAGTAATTTTATAATTTAAATCAAAAAAAAATTTTAGACATATTATATATCGTTATCTTACATTGTTTACAATTAAAGTCAAGTGAAACACACTGCGTACTTTTCTCTCCAAAAACGTTGCTCGCGCCGCGTCAACCACTTTAGGAAATTGTTTTAATGCCCATTAAAACCGACAAGGCATCAATAACAAGTTTTATTATAGCAATAAAATCAATGTGAGCCTCGGTGTAACGCAATTCCGACATACATTTACAGACTTTGTTGTAGAAATCACGTATTGCCAGCAAATTGTACGCAGACAAGATGGGAAAATGTTCATGGGACTTTTTTGTTGTACAAATAGGCAAAAGGCGGGTCGTCAAGACTCTTGAGTGATCTCCAGCGCGCAAAAATATTTAATCTATACTAAATGAAATGCTCTAAACAACAATAAAAACCAATTGTATTATTTATCTGTCTATCATGTGATCTGCAAACGTTCTTCTCTGGTGAGAACTGCTTTCCGAACTGGTGGTAGAGTTAATGTTGATGAAATCTAAATAATGTTTAACATTTTACGGATTCA
Organism: Manduca sexta; assembly: GCF_014839805.1. Classification (NCBI taxonomy): domain Eukaryota; kingdom Metazoa; phylum Arthropoda; class Insecta; order Lepidoptera; family Sphingidae; genus Manduca; species Manduca sexta. Next base: position 452,641 of record NC_051131.1, on the reverse strand, counting down.
AATAAATCATTTCATTTCATATATAAACCTGAATAATTTGAACACGCTAACCTCGGGAACTACGAAACCAATTTAAAAAAATCCACTTATGTATAGGAAGATACATATATAACATGTGAATGATATCCCACCGACTTAGTGATCGTACGTTACCTGGGTTCCTCATTAAAAACCAGCGCTGCTGTATTGGTTACGCTGTACTGCACTACTACTACTGTATGGAGCTGAATTGGATTAATGGTTCAAAATATGGAACAGTCTTTAGTTCAACAGTTGAATGTGTGTCCCAATAG
>NC_051131.1:429319-451848 GCF_014839805.1 Manduca sexta | reverse complement strand
TTATATGTGTATAATAATAATAATAATAATAATATCAGCCCTGTATATTATATACTTGCCCACTGCTGAGCACGGGCCTCCTACTACTGAGAGGGATTAGGCCTTAGTCCACCACTTTAGTGCGGATTGATAGACTTCACACACTTCGAAATTCCTATAGAGAACTTCTCAGATGTGCAGGTTTCCTCACGATGTTTTCTTCACCGTTAAAGCGAACGATAAATTCACAAGAATACACACATGATTTTAGAAAGTCAGAGGTGTGTGCCCTTGGTATTTGAACCTGCGGACATTCGTCTTGGCGGTCCGTTCCACACCCAACTAGGCTATCCTTAGCTCATGTGTATACTAATTTATTTTCGTTAACTACGAAATTTGTTGTAATAGCAAAGCTAAAAAGCAGTCCTCTAGAACCCGACATTTCCCATCGACAAACGGATATCCTTCGGTATCCCATACATCCATTAAAAGAAAGTGAGTGTGATGATTGCACGGCATCATATTGTCACTCTTGCATCTGTATATTCACGGATAACCGGCATTTAACGCGACGTGCGAGAAAAATGCTAGACAAGTGTCATTATTAGCACCTACAGTGGCTATTAGTCGTAACAAGCAATCATCCAGTTCCTAACTATAAGATACTGTAGGGATGTGATAGTATCCATAATTCGTATCGATGTTTTTGATTACGGAGACTAATAAATCCTTATTTTGCTTAGTATTTATTTTACTTGTAGGAACTCCATATGCCAGCTGTGTTGCCTGGTTTGTGCTATTAAATTATTATAATTAATACTTTTCGAAAGTTCTTGGTCGTTATTTCTTGACAGGCTGTGTATCATGTAGTGTTTCCCGAGCCAGATGAATTTCCTACGATGTCTTGCCATATCATACTGTTAAAGGTCATTCTGGTACACGAATATACGGGAACGTTTACGGCCGAGTTGACCGAATCGGTCCAACAAAACTCCACCGGTTTTAAGTATTTAATGCAATAATAATAATAATAATATCAGCCCTGTATTATATACTTGCCCACTGCTGAGCACGGGCCTCCTCTACTACTGAGAGGGATTAGGCCTTAGTCCACCACGCTGGCCTAGTGCGGATTGGTACACTTCACACACCTTCGAAATTCCTATAGAGAACTTCTCAGATGTGCAGGTTTCCTCACGATGTTTTCCTTCACCGTTAAAGCGAACGATAAATTCACAAAGAATACACACATGATTTTTAGAAAAGTCAGAGGTGTGTGCCTTTGGGATTTGAACCTGCGGACATTCGTCTCGGCAGTCCGTTCCACACCCAACTAGGCTATCGCCGCTATGATAGCTATCGCCGCTATAATGCAATATTATTATTAATGGTTAAATGTACTAAATGTGTTACTCAGCATATTTTTAGAAAAACAAAATTTAAGTTACACACTCGACTACAAGCGCGACGTCAAAGCAATAATAGTCTGTGCATTGCGGCTAACTGAAGTCGATGTTTTTACATAATTTTCAAAATACTTACAATACCAAAGTTCCAAAAAACTCTCTAAATTAAACCAAACTCATCAAGCATCGATAAAAGTTTTCCTTACCCTTGTAAAATGTAAATGTTTTCAATTAACTCAAATCGTATCGATATTACATTGTCGTATCTCTACGCAATACCACGGGCTATTATTAAGTAAATCTCTGACCGAGCGGGATGCAGTCGAACAAACAGGTGTCTTCGGACACGCAAACTCTGATATATCAGGGCTGCACTTAACTCACAATGCTACCAACCGAGAAAAACAATAATGAAACGGCAAAACAACGTTAACGATACCATTCGAGACTTATGTAACGATGCAGGAAGTTACACAGTTTTAATATGTTTTTTAACGTTTACTTGCACGTTTGAGTTATAATAATTGAGGTAATGGATTTGTTCAAAATGGAACATTATTGGTAGAGCTTTAGAATTGAATTTAGTTTAATTTTTCATAATTGAATACTATTTTTCCTGGCCTTTTACGGAGTAAAATAAAAGGAAAAATGGTTACTATGGCATTTTAGAACTTAACACAAACAAATTGAATTCCCACTTGCCATGTCAACAGCTACATCATACAACAAATAATAAAAATGCAAACAATATAAAGCTAATCCGTTCAAATCATAAGGCGAAGTACAAACTGAACTCCCAGAAACGCATTGTGTACAAACAATACGGCGCGAAAACGATATCCGTACGGCGCATATTTATGGGGTGTTGCCACACACGTGTTCAAACTGGTAATCGCGACCTAAATCTGTAGTGTTGATCCCATTGAACGCTGCACCCGTATGTCACGACCTCTTTCTGTTAAACAGCTTTATATTTAACATGTTGCGACACACCGACAGATCGCAAGCGATCGGAACTATGAAGATTGGAATCTTCGGTGGAGCGGGGAACTGATGTTGTGAAATAGGAAGCAAAATGTATGTTAATAAACTAGATTGATGGTACTTGATATATTGTGTAGTAAGATATAATAAAACAACAAAACCTAGTGTATCTATCTATACCTACATCAATACAAAAGTAATAAAAAAGAAAGGGTGACAGAATCAACGACAAAAAAAAATATATAAATATTTAAAAATAGAACATTAATTTCTAAAAAAAACATATGTCAACATTTTAAAAAATCACCGACTTTTGGAATTATTATCTGACGGTCTGTGTTTTGTTTTTTAGCGCATGTCTCCGAAACTATTGAATAGATTTCCATATCGTTTTCACAGGGGACAAAGTATAATTCGAAGCAGTATATAAGCTTCGTTTCATTAATAATTCGATACCTATGTTAGTATTAGTCTAAAACAGTAGGATAAAACAAAATACCAACTCATTATTGGAACTAGAAACTCATTAATATACATTATAATTCATAACATTAGATATGACAATAAACAATGTGCTGAAAGATAATACTGAGTATTTGTAATATTTTTACTATTTGCCTGTTTGTCAAAGTACAAACTGCACTAATTGACTGCCATATAGTATAATGACTATTTATTTTAAAATAATGTTTTCGTACTGCTTTGCGGTTACATCTGGTTTGCTGATAGTTGTTACTAAACACAATGTAGAAGATACCTAAACCTATCCATAAATTTTCCATCATCCTACTAACATTATAAATGCGAAAGTTTGTGAGGATGGGTGTATGGATGTATGTTTGTTCCTTTATCACGAAAAAACTACTGAACGAATTTGGATGAAACTTTACAGTAATATTGGTTATACACCAGAATAACACATAGGCTACAATTATAATGATTTTGTATAATTTGGTCATAATATATACATATCAAGTAAGTCGGAAAAATTTACCCAGAAAACTCCTTCACGCGGGCGATGCCGCGAGCAAAAGCTTGTATTTTATATAGCTTTGGCCCGCGGCATCGCCAACGAAAGTTTTGGCGGGATAAATATTTTCCTTAGCCTATTGTACTCTGGAGTCATGTTGCTTCCCATTAATGAAAGAATATTATTAGTCATATATTATACTTGACTGCCATAAGGTCAACATAGTATAGCAGGAGTAACATAGTATGTCTTCAAATATACATACATAACATCACGCATTTTATCCCCGTGCAGAGGCGCAACTAGGGCATCCACTTTTCGCCAAGTATGTTCCGTCCCATGATGTGATACGAGCCTATCGCCATATCGGGCACAAATACCAGACTCCGGGCTGATACTGAGCAGAAAACCCAAATATCACTGCGACCCGATTCGACAGGACCTCAGAGCGCTATTGTACCGGACATGCAATACAACTACGCCACCGAGGCAGTCAAATATACATGTAAATATATGTTGTAAAGGCCTTTTAATGACACAGCGAATACTAGCCTGGGATAACATGTTATGACTAGAACTGAAAGAAGTGTGAGTAATCTCAATACGGAAATTGTAATAGGTACTAAATAAAAATGCCCCACATTTGTGGTAATCTATTGTCTTAAATACCTGCGTCGGCGCAGGACAGGAATTACACAACATTATGAATATGACGTAGAACAACGTCGTATGTCCTATATTGTGAAATAGTGTGGGTTTATAAGAATAGGACCAGGGTCTCCCCTTACGCCAGGAATAATAAATACATTTGAATTGTAGGACAAATAAATACCAATTTTCAATTATTTACTTCTAAATGCAGGTAATAGTAATAGGCAGCTGCGCTTTGTGAGTTGAGATTTTTGGAGAATTCCCCTGGCTTGCCCCAGTAGTGATAAAAGGAAACTAACAGAAACCTTTAGAGGTTGCAGAGACGCAATTAGAGACTGTGAGAGCGAATTTTATACATCTTATTATCCCCAGAGAAGGGCTGCATATTGTTCGTATGGAAATTCAATATAATATCTATATATAGAGAACGCGTAAATAAAACCGCGTGGATTCAATTTTTAAAAAACTTCATGTGCATAACCCCTTATAAAAATATATTTATATTGAATGTTCGACAAGTGGACATTATGGCATAGAGAATACAATTTATATTCAAATATTCGTACAACTACGCCTCTAATTCGCCGCGCTACTATAGAGTCGGTTGTCAACAGTTTTGGACGCGTAACGCTGCCGTCTTAATGTTTCCAAGTATAATGTAAATTTTAGTTAACAGCCTCATGTACATAACAAAGGAAGCGAGACGACGAACGCGTTTGAGACGCAATTAAATGAACATTGGCATGTCTAAATAAATGTAGGAACTAATTTGAAAAACGTGAGCCATATGGCAAATTATAAGGTATAATAATGACATAATATGATGTATTTTTTAAAATTGTTAAATCTCTGTAGCATTAACAGAACCGCAAACAAAACATAATAACATAGCACATATAATGTAATAAGTTAATGACTGCAATGGTTAGAGCTGCATTACAAACATTATCGTGAGACATGTTCCGAATGGTAAAAACCAAAATTACTCTGATCGTGTTTAGAATTCTAAGCTTTTTATAATGCGATGTAAAAACTACTACATAAACTTTAATGAAAATACTTAGTTATATGAGGGATTTGTTGTTTGCAAAATGTTTAATTTCCAGTTTCTAAGTCCTCTTATTGCAGTATAAGTATGTAGAATGCTTGTGGTTCCAGATATTATAATATCATAAATTTATGTTCTACAACTTTTCAGTACAAAAAGTATAAAACCGTAGATTAAATCAATTTTCCTTTAAATAGTTTAAAATATTTATAGGTCAATTTGTTGCTGGACTTTATATAAATAAATCAGGTCAAACTATCACGCACATTACCTCACATATCAAAGCTGCATGCCCTTCAGCAATGCATAATAATTAGTTATATTCAATAGAGGAATTATCTCGAATCAGCGGATGTAAACAATCCGCAAGCATCGCGTAATTAAATGTTGTTGCACTAGACAATGCAGGAGGTTAGATGGCGTGATGCAAGTATGAATCATGGTGACCACGTCATGCTGTCTGCCACCGAACCGTATCTGCATTGTATGACTATAGATTCCCCGCGGAATCAAAAGGCATGTAACTATCATACAAGTCTTAACTTGCATATATCGTAAGGAATTAAGAAACAACATTGACGGTACAGCGACGTTGATGAAGAAACCTAAATGATATTGAACTTAGGTCTATGCTAACTCTTGATTAGATCTTTCGTGCGTTATATTTATAAATTTTCAAAAGTAGTGTTAGTTATTCAGGTTTATTGTTTAATAAAATATTAATATCAGCCCTGTATTATATACTGTCCCACTGTTGGGCACGGGCCTCCTCTACTACTGAGAGATTAGGCCTTAGTCCACCACGCTGGCCCAATGCAGTTTGGTAGACTTCACACACCCTCGAAATTTTTTATAATTTCTCAGGTATGCAGGTTTCCTCACGATGTTTTCCTTCTCCGTTAAAGCGAACGATAAATTCACAAAGAATACACACATGATTTTAGAAAAGTCAGAGGTGTGTGCCCTTGGGATTTGAACCTGCGGACATTCGTCTCGGCAGTCCGTACCACAACCAACTAGACTATCGCCGCTTGTTTATTGTTTACAATCGTTGAATATCGAGAACTGAGGGGAAGAGATGGGGGGACGTTCCGGGCGGGCGTGCCCTCTAAAACATTTTTCAAATAACACTTTTAGGCTCAGGCTTTTGCTGTCATTGTGTGATAAAAAGTTGCTTACATCTGATTCCAGGTTTCGGAATATGTCTGATACATCTGAATTCATACAGCGGTTACACGTGATACTTTAAAAATATACTGCACCTCACAATTATCAATTTATATTAGAATTCCCTATTTCGAAACCTCGGAAAATCTTGGTGCGTCATAGAACATTGTTGCTCTACGCATTGCATCGATGTAACTTGCAGGGACTTGTCTCAAACAATGATTCACAATTATCATCGCATTGTATTGATTTTGCACAAAAACCACTTGACAATTATTGATGGATTTCCATGAATTACAGCAATGACATCATGCAGTGTCTTAGACGAAGTGCGAGGTATCTACTCGATGGAACTCACAGTATACTTATTTTCTGGTGGTAGGATATATTTTATATTCGTCCAGATAGCGACCACCGTACACAAGGTTTGAAACCCGCCATAGTGACCCACGTAAGTGTGTCGCGTTCGGGATGAGCCTGTGTATATCCGATTCCAACAGGCCGGCATAATTGTGTCGATTGCCGGGATAATCATCTCTCGTCAGTCGACATTCTATTGGACCCCACCACACTTACAATCAGGTGCAGTGGAGTCCCTTTGCCGTTCCCGATCCAAATATATAGGAGATATCTGCATCACGTTCACGCAAAATGGCTTGGTTTGCGCATCCCATAGGCACTTTAAGTAGGTCAGCGGACGAACTAAATAAAACAGTGCAATGTTCTTGCGGAATTATTTAGATCTATATTTAATTGCAGTTAAGGAAATCGGACTAACATTTTATCATTACAAATTCAATGTCATGCGTAATGCATGTTAAAGAAATTTTGATACGTACGCGGCTGTCGTATTTTTATTTCGTGATGTGATTTTAACAAAAAAATATTTCTTGTGCAACTTGATAATCTTTGCACTATTTATCATCTTCAAAGCTAATACAAAATAGATGAGAACTCGCACTTCACATCGGCATTAAGACAGTGTTCTATGTACCGTGATGCTGTTCACAAAACCGACTAAATCTTTGCCTCGTATACACACTATGTGTATATACTGCGTCGGATTTTGGTATGCGACCTAACTTCAAACGCTGGGACAGAAATGGCGGTGGTGAAATATGAATGTAGCTCCCGTTAACGTAACAGGAAGTCAAATCCTTTCAAGCTATTATGAGGTGTATGAGACAATCCTGTATATAGAAATAGTCATAGAGATGTTTATTAATATATTTCTACAAAGTTCTACTCTACAACCATAAGGATATTTTAAATGAATATTAAAGGGACGTGTTAAAATAAAATAACTATCCAAAGAGGGACAAAATAATTTGATTTACAAAGTACCACATGGCATTATGATTTATTGCCGTAAAACATTAGACATCAATCACATGGCACCTAATAATTACATCAGCAACAATGTCTCTTAAATAGGAACACAACAATGTTTAACTATTGTTGTTATGCAGCAATAAAAAAGAAATATCTAGCAGAAAGACTTGACTACGAAGATTTTTCATAGAAGAGGTTACAAATATGCACAATTATTATTGTAAATAATCTAATGTTAGTACCACTTTTATAATTAATATCACCTTCGGAAACATACGACGGATAATGGATTGCATGTTCTTATTATTAATAGCTAGTAATATATCATTGTATGTCTCTCTATGAAATTATTCACCGACAACATTACTACGTATTAGGTGTTCAGGCAATCGCTTAGCATGTCTAAATGGACCTGGAAGTGATTAACCTAATTGCCCCATAGAAACCCTGCGTTCGAAGGCTTAGAAGTTAAGAATAACAGTAAACACATAATGATACAGGAAAGGGAAACAGAGACATTTTCAACGCTGTAGGCACCAGACCTTGATGGCGTTAGGCGAGCGACAGGCATATCTTAGGCCATCATTTAGCAAAATTAAAAGAAAAAAATAAATAAACATATTCAGCCAGTTGTATACTAACAAAAAAGTTTAAATAATTAAAAATAACGAAATCCGATAATCTATTCAGCCAGTTGTATAAACAAAACCGTAATCTGTGACGTTCCAAAAACAAAAGGACCGTTCATTTGTTTGTTTCTCTACATTAAAAACGGACAGTTTTCAGTGGACAATGAAAGCGTCACCCGACAGCACTTTTGCTTTCACGGACGGGACCAAGGCCGGCGCCATTCATAGTATTTGTATTGCTATTTGTTTGTCTAATGGTATATTACCAGTAAGGGGGTTTCGGATGAATCTGATCTTTCGTTGCGGAAGTTAGTATTAAGCAATATGAAACTAAAGTTCTTGCAATATGTAACTGTAGATACTTTTGGTTTTAGAATGGACTGACTCATCAGAATGATAGCATTGTCTCACAGAAAGCCGATGCTCACGTAAGGTCTCAGTTTTGCTGCTGTCCTTCATATCGCTAAGATTGTTGAACGTAGTTCACTATACACAATCTAATATATATACTAAAGAGTTTGTCAAAAGTATGGCTTTTAAGCCGTTTTTCAACTGTTTTAATTCTGACAAGTGACGTAAGAACACTGCGTATTTAACATAAGCCAAGGTTTCAAGCCGCACTACAAGTAAACCAATACGTATTAAATCATTCCAAGTAGTCAATATCGTAGAATTGGACCCCCCGAGCGGTGTTCGCCTACCTGCGCAATCCCGTACTCAAGTGTACCGTTATGGATAGAAAAAAAAACAACTCCTAAGCCGTTTGTTTGCGATCAAAGGATGCATCGATTAGCGAGCGACTGACCTGCTTCCAACGTAAAAAAAATGCGTAAAATTGTACCAGATGGTATCTTCAAGGGTTGTAATATAATCAGATGTTAAATACTTTATAGTCATGACAGCTTTTACGGCCCAATTCGTGTTATTCAGATTGTAAAGAAGCCACGAGTTCAGCACTGCTTAAAGATAAATGTTTTTGGGTTTTAATAGCTGTTCGTCGTTGGCATTGATACCAACGGTACTAAACTAGTAAATGAGTTGTGAGTTAGATTGTAGGGTATGTTATGTTGACAACTAAAATGTATGTACGCTCTGCCACTGTTTTTAAAATATAATATTCTGTTACTTAGCGATTATTTCTCCGCCGATCATACTACGTTTCTGACTTAACATTATTAAGAAACTAAAACTTTGTAATAAAAAAAAATCATCATTCATTTTCAACTCTCAAACGAAACAATCGGAACAGTTGTCGACACATCAAATGCATGTTTCACATTCCCCGCGAGTTTATCACCCGTGAGACGTGCATATTGTGCATATGCATATTATTATTATGATCCATAAAACGTATTTATGGAATACAGTATAATTGAGAGCGTTCGCTTCCAGCCGCGAATCGCACGTCACAGAAATGTACCAGGAAATACAAATATTTTCAGCTGGGAGCCGATAATTCAATTAATCATCGATGGACTCAAAATAGCATTAGAATAACGAAATGGCTACTAAATTTTGACGCTTTGCGGAATCAAATGTGATAAATATAAATATTTATAGTGAGTATGTTTTGAAGAGAGAAAAATAAATACTAAATCATAATATATATCTAACCAATCACCTTTTAAAAATAGAATCAGGAATTGCGCTGACTCATAAAGACACTTTCATATTTCCAGTACCTAATGAGCATAGATCTCTACATCTTCCTTGAGATACGAGCGTTTTCAGGGAAAATTGTAGAGCGTAGTCGAAATATTATCTGTTTCACAATATTTATTAAAACTCTAATAAACATTTTGGCTGACGTAAGTTCATCTCTTTGAACCACTGATACCTTTATATTGGAAGACCCACCCACCTAATAATTTGGGAACACGAGAGATAAGGAAAAAAAAATTAAATAACATTCCTGTGAACAAAACGGCATCCCGTTAGTGGATTGTAAGAAACGCGAGCAACAATGCGAGATTCCTGTACAATCGGCGATCGTGCAACGCACGCACTGTTTTCCTTTGTGATTGTCGCGACGCACCTGCGCAAGCGCACCGTTCGGATTACTCCAGTTCGATATAAAATTTATTTGCAACGTGGGAATGAGCAGATGTAAGGCCCTTTTGGGACCGTTTTTTTTTAACTGTAATTATCAGGTATTTATGTTTGAAGTTATGGGTTTATGGTGGATTTAAATGTATTAGACATTTATAAAGTTTCCAGAAATATTCTATGACGTATCAGAGAACTAACTATACTAACGGTTCATAAAACAAAATTCTGTTCTGTATTTGGGTGTAAAATAACAAAATAATACAAATCTGCCCTACAACAGTTGAAGTCAATATTATAAAAAAAAAACCAAAAGGGAACATCGATTACTCTCACGCGTTAGTAAACGGTTACTGCATTGAACACGTCTGATACGCGGAGACGTGAGTACTTCGCCCATTACCGACCTTGGAGGGAAACCAGAGGGTTTGAGGGGAGGGAGGAAGTAATCTCACTTTACCAAATGCTGGACCAAAGCTATGACCATTTCTGGTCATAAAACATTCTCATGGAAATAGGGTTGCTACGTAAAAGAAGCGTAGTATATTTTCCGTTAATGAAAATAGGCATAGACTATTCTAACAATGGAAAATACGAGTGAAACAATAATACATTGTCTCACCGCCTACAGATGACATTTAACTAGAACATCAGTAAAGAGACGGTAAAGGTTAACGCTGTATGTGGAGTATATGATTATTTTTAACATGTACATTTCTAAACTTGTTATCTATATTTAACCGTAGTAAAAGGTCAAATGTCTATCTATAAAAATATATAGGTTTCTAAAATGAGTGATATTTGACGACCATTTTAGAACACGTGTAGATTACTATATAATATATAACAAAGTACTCATTTTAGCGTCCTATTTAATTTTTTAACCGAGATGTTTCACCGATTATGGTGTCTGCCTTGTTAGATGTTTTACAGTACGACTGCAGAGTTGAGAACTCGGGTTCGATCTCAAGTTAGGGCAATGTGATATTGAGTTTTTATTCTCAGTAATAGACCGGAGTCTAAATTTGTGCCTGATATGGCGTTAAGCTCGCCTCCGATCACATCATGCGCATGGCGAAAAATGTGTGCACCAGTTGCGTCTCTGCCTACCCCTTTCTTGTAGGCGTGACGTGAGTTTGTCTGATGGACTTAAAATTATAAGCCAGCACTATAGAATTCGGAGCCCTGCAACACTTTGAACTGCACTCCTCATGAAATAACATCCATAATATGATATGATAAATAAAATAATATACATGTTATCATATTATCATTTGAACTTTAGTACAACCGCGCTTGCACATAACTAATCTGTGGCTGATATACCGCCATTTTCAATAATCGATGTCATTTGCTTTTTCTGATCAATTTCAAAAAGGGACCAATCAGAACAAAGTATATTTGACATGCTTACAAATGAGTTATTTTGATTGGTGCTTTCTCAAAATAGGCTTGAACATTGAGATTGTTTATTGCAAAGGGCTGATAGACATTAAGTAAATATCTATCTAAAAGGAACCATAATTATCTACCACGCAATTTTTATTTATATCAGTACCAGCAAATGTTTTTTCACGTCGAGAATAAATCTAGCGGATACTAAGAATTACCAAACGATTTTCATATCGAACTTTAGACTTCACAAGTTTCTTTAACGAATCCCTGTAAGTCATCGCTATCAAATATCTATCTAAAAGGAACCATAATTATGGATATACCACCCGATTTTCAATTATATTACAAGCAAATGTTTCTACACTTCGAGAATAAATCTAAGAGCCACTTAAAATTTAGAAACGATATTCATATAACTTTAGACTTCACAAGTTTGTTTAACAAATCTCCGTCAATCATCGCTATCTATATTTAGTCTTACTTCAAGACAGTGTCAAGGCGCCATAAGACTGTATAATTCCGTTTCCCACGTAATAGGCTTTGCTGAACATTAGGGTCGCCGGTTATCTTAATCTCAGATGGCGACGCAAGGACACTTCACACTCTTGGGAGATGTTATCTCCTGTCCAGTGTTTGCTGCTGTTTATAACCTTAGTTTTGCACTTTAAGAATAATAAATTGAAGAAAAGTTGAAGACCATTAAGTTAATAGGATTTTTTTTATTATTTAAATGATGAGACGAGCTCGCCGTTCGCCTGATTGTAAGCCATACGACCGCCCATAAACAGCAGAAACACCATCCGACACCTTTGCATTACAAAGTACTGTTTAGTATTCCACTGCGCTCGCCATCCTGAGACATGAGATGTTAAGACTTATTACGTCCAGTAGTTACACTGGCTACAATGTCTTTCAAACTGGAATACAACAGTGACTACACACTGCTGCTGGCCGGCAGAAATAGACATTGAGATGGTACCTACCCAGGTGGTCTCTCACATATGAGAGACCTCCCACCATTGTACATAATCATAAAAATAAATTAAACGTCCTCATGAAGAAATAATCTAACATTTTCCTTTTTAGTTGCAAGGGATCATTTATTTTCCACATCTCAAATACCATTACAATTACGAATGATATATTTAACACTAGGTTACAAATATATTCGAATGTTTATAACAAAAATGGTTAACTAATGTCACGCGTTTAAACATAATAGATATGCATTATTAGAAATTAAAATACCGCGAAATTGATTGTAACCTTTGATATATCTGATATATTGGTAGCCAACGAACTAAAACGGGTTTGAAGGAAACATATACGCCCTATTGTGCCGACATTTTTCCAACTGCATACAAATTGTAATAGCTAACCTTATAAGAATACTTAGGTAATAATGGGAGTATTATTATGTTCTCTATCTAATGCATTAACTTAATACGCCAATGAATTCCCGTCGCGTTTAAAATATTTGTGACTTTTGAAATACGTCGTTGACGTAATGACGGCGGACACGCAACGATGTTTACGTTCCGACGGTGAGATAACTTTTACAGTTTTAATGTGGCTAGAATGAGCTTTTCTTGAATTGAGCTTTGAGGCTAGGAAGGTCAAGGTTAAAGCTCAGCGTCATCAAAGCACGACTTAGTAAGCTACGAATTTTTACGACGAAACACGTGGACAAACTTCAGTTTGTACCGACGCGATGTCTTTATATGTATGGTTGTATGTTTTCAAACTAGGTAGACGTGGCTTCATTCCGATTTCATTAGCACAAACGGTCAGTTAATTTAATGTTTAACAATGAAAGTACGGAAACACGGAACTGCGTGGGCACTTTACTGAGATTTAAAGGGTTTCCCTCTTCAGTACGATATTGAAACACGTGTGACGGGAAACCTCTGTAATGTCGTTCGCTACAAACGCATATTTACTTCCAATTTACGGTTGCTATATAAACTTGTATTGATTTATGGCCGTATTGAGGATATTTGGCAATGTTTGGTGGAAAGGAAGAGAACTATGGAGCATTATATGACGAATAATTTGTACAAACCGTAAGGATATAGAATTCCATACTGTCGCACATGTCCTTTTAATAACGTCGAAATCCTTACCTGAAACAACAAAGAGGAGAGGTTTAATCACGTGGTCACATTTGGCAAACCTCCTGCAAGCGTTTAAAATACGCTGTACACAGTTTTGTAACGCATATGGACGGAGGGAAAATAGGCGACGCGTGCGCAGCGCCGAAATAGCGTCGCGCTGCGTCCGCGCCGGCCAACGCAACGCGACACCGCCGGCGTCTTACGCATCTATATTTAATTTCATTGTTGGATTTGTTTGTTTCGATTTATAATTAAGATGGTGCGCAAATGTTACTTTATTTTTTTTTATTATTCCAGTTTCGCTTTGTCTTATTTTGAAGGTGAAGGTTATTCTTTGTTCAACTGAATTTGTTTTATTATGAGCTTTGTGTTTTCAAAAGTATGCATATACTTTCAATACAGATAAGTCTGCTTTAAAACAAAGCAAGTTGGAATCTAAACAACATCCCTATATAGGTAATATATGCTTGTCCCGCATAACTTGTGACAAAAATATTATAAAGCCCAGTGAACCGTGGAAGCATTATTTACGCATCAGACTACCCCTTAGGGACTACACGCGTAGGCTATTTATATATATTTTCATAAACCATAGGAATACCTAGAGATTTGTATGAATATACAAGTTCTAGTCACGGAGTTATTACAATTTGTAACTTTCCCAGCCTTCATCGATAAAGACAATATTATTCTAGGCTGGTTATCAAACCGGATTAGATAAAAAGCTGCAGAGACCAATAACCGTGAGTTGCGTGGCAGCAAGTTCCATGATTATGCTAGTGAAAGAAGCATTCAAGTTTTCACCTTTAGTAAAACTTGTCAGAAACCTTTACGAAGAGAGAAAGGAGGAAAATTTGTTTATCCCTGTGCGATAGGAAAATTCAGTGATGGGATATGCATAGTTTCAGTATACAGGGTCTTTTATACGTTATGGTAATAGATGAAACCACATACTAGCCTTTACCTCTGCTGATATTGTGCCAAAAATCATCTATAAAAAACGAATATTTTTCACAAAAAAATCCCGTTTTTATATTTCTGTTTGTTTGATCATTTTATAGTTTATTTTTTTCTAATATTGTGATGTTACCTCCGTGGTGAATTGTCTAAGAGCAGTAATAATGGCATTAAGGCGTGAAATATACAATATAAGACTTAACATGTCTCAAGATGGCGAGCGCAATGGAATAACAAACAATACTTTGTAATTAAAGGTGTTGGGTTGATGCTTCTACTTTTTGTTTATGTGCTGTCGTATGGCTTATCATCAGGCGAACGGCAAGCTCGTCTCGTCATTCAAAGCAATCAAAAATATTAAATTCATTATTTTGTTCGAAAATTGCAATATTTTATTATACATCATACTTATTGTAAAGTGTTATTGTCAAGACGATTAGTACGCGGTTTTTGTATTTAGTATAGTAATGTTAAGATGACCCTGTATCTACTGCTGATACCTTTTTTTATTTTGTGGGAAATAAGAAGTATACCTATTTTGGAATCATACGTATTACAATAGATACATAAAGCTATAATATTTTAAAAATGCAAATCTATAACAGGGTTTTTATACTCCCTGAAGCCGTGGAATCACGTGTGGTGTAAAAAAATAAATCACATGTTAGAATTTAAATTGTTCAGGCACCATTGTATTCTATGTGAACCTTTGTCATATAGTGGACAAGTTTATGACCACAAAATAATTAATGGATATTGCAAAATATTCATTAATTATTTCAAAACTAGCTTATTTTGGCTTAAAAATAACATATTTTAAATTTTGAAATTAAAATATAATATATAAGTTCTCAAATAATGTATTTATACATACATAATATTATTCAGATAGATTAAGAGTAAAATTATTTAACGTCATGATTGTACAATTTAAACATACATGATACAAACAAAACTTCCTAAATACAGCTTAGAAGCTTTTGTGTTTCATTACTATGGATGTTTATTTTAACAGAATCAAACATAAATAGCATTCATGTATCAATTATATTTAATTATTGTTTCATAAATTAAAGGTGAACTACCGAAAATATGAATCCTCTTTTAATAATACATTCGCTGTCTGGACCATTACATCTATACTATTATATAAAGCTGAAGAGTTTGTTTGTTTGTTTGTTTGTTTGAACGCGCTAATCTCAGGAACTACCGGTCCAAACTGAAAAATTCTTTTTGCGTTGGATAGCCCTTTGTTTGTGGAGTGCTATAGGCTATATATCATCACGCTATACCCAATAGGAGCGGAGCAGTAATGGCTAAACTCAGGAACTACCGATTCGAACTGAAAAATTATTTTTGTGTTGAATAGCCCTTTGTTTGTGGAGTGCTCTAAGTTATATATCATCACGCTATGACCAATAGGAGCGGAGCAGTAATGGCTAAACTCAGGAACTACCGATTCGAACTGAAAAATTATTATTGTGTTGAATAGCCCTTTGTTTGTGGAGTGCTCTAAGTTATATATCATCACGCTATGACCAATAGGAGCGGAGCAGTAATGGCTAATCTCAGGAACTATCAGTTTGAACTGAAAAATTCGTATTGTGTTGGATAGCCCTTTATTTGTGGAGTGCTATAGGCTATATATCATCCCGCTATGACCAATAGGAGCGGAGCAGTAATGAAACATGTTGCAAAAACGGAGACAATTTATTAGTTTTGAGAGCTTCCGTTGCGTGCGCTGCGTAAACGGTTAAAGTTATGCAACAATGATGTACGACGGGATTGTTCCTCTTAAAAAGTTCTAAAAAATATATTATAAAACAAAGTCCCCCGCTGCATCTGTCTGCCTAAATGTGTTAAACTCAAAAACTACCCAACGTATTAAGATGAAATTTGGTATGGAGACAGTTTGAGACCCTGGGAAGAACATAGGCTCCCGGGAAACTACTACTTTTATAACGGAAAACTTTAGCCTGAAAATCTTTATAACGCGGGCGGAGCCGCGGGCAAAAGCTAGTTTAGAATAAAAACCGAGCGAAATATTGAATCAAACGCCACATCAATTTCAGAGGCTCACTCAATCGCCTACATTGAACTCACCGTGTTGCAAGAATTGGGTGAAACAACAGAACATAAAAAAAACATTTAAATATTATACTTTGTAGGTGGTTGTGGGAATTTTTTGGGCCTCTGAAATCGTCAGGTCTCTAGACAAGGTCCGTACATAATAGAATCATGTTCAAAAACGTGTTTAAAACTGTCGTGTGACGTGACTGCGAACTATTCATTTTCCATGTGAGAAAACTAATTTGCGGAACGATAATCAACGTATACATTGTTTCAAAATTTTTATGAGCAAGTTTTAATTTTATTTCAGTTACAATTAAGATAAACAGATGAATATGCTAGAATGTTCGTATTTTATTGTTTTAATATATATGAATACTTCTATCTACATATAAGCGTATAACTCATGGCTTTAAAAGCGCTAATTTATATTACAAAATTTAAATAAAGTCGGCAAATAAACGAATTTAGTTTTGCAGTTGCCATCAATCAAATTGTTTTGCAATATGCGTAAAAAATGTCTTACACCAACACGATATTGAAGCGGCTAAAAGTCTTGCTGGTGGTAGGATATATTTTATATCCGTCCGGATAGCGACCACCGTACACAAGATGTTAAAACCCGCC
Organism: Manduca sexta; assembly: GCF_014839805.1. Taxonomy (NCBI): domain Eukaryota; kingdom Metazoa; phylum Arthropoda; class Insecta; order Lepidoptera; family Sphingidae; genus Manduca; species Manduca sexta. Next base: position 434,473 of record NC_051131.1, on the reverse strand, counting down.
ATAGTAGCTCACGTAAGTGTGTCGCGTTCCGGGATCAGCCTGTGTATATCCGAATCTAAAAGGCCATCATAATTATGTCGACTATCGAGGTGTAATCATCTCTCGTGAGTCGACATTCTAGTGGACCCCACTTCACTTACCATCAGGTGCAGTGGTATAACTTTATTGTGTCTCTATAAAACAGAACTCAGTAAAGGTAATCACTTTCTTTAAAAAGTTAAAACAGCTAACAAACTACTAAGAATGTTTCGGATATTGGCAAAACATGCTATATATTGTAGTGTCAATATTGGGTCAATTCACCCAAGCACCCAACGTCGATGAAATTACGCGCAATCAATTTGTACGATTGCCTGTCGAGTAGGTTGCCGGTTACTGGACAAATTAATCTCACTTTGCCGATTGTATGCAAATGCCCGCATCGCATGTTTCCCATGGTCACTCAATTGACAACTCTCAGCGACGGTGATTAATTCTATCAAATTGTATGCCCTGTCTGTTGATTTATCTTTAGAAGTTATAAGCAAAGGCTATTAGCCGTAAATATTTAGCCGTAGTCTCAGGAAATTAGAACTAGAAATCAACAGTAACTTTAATAGATTAGCTGGACCGGGAGTTCCCAGTGACTCACTGCAAAATTACGCAAAATAGTCGTTTTTCTCACGACGTCAGTTCAAACCAAGATCCAGGTTTTGAAATGGAATACTTTCTCCAGTCATTATAGTTTATCTGCTTAGTTAAGAACACGTAAGTCTAAACTATAATCTTAAAATTATTTGAAGTCACACTTATATCCCAACACGACACTGTTAATGGAACAAATAACATAATTGTTTTTTCAGTAATTATCATCTATGTATAACAAATTAAAAATTATTGATTTTAGGTATTCTACCCTGAGTTCAAATGAACTTAGGCTTTGCATGTTACTAACCAAATATGTTTACTAGGTCAATACATTAAAACTCAACACTATCATGTAAACAGATCATCAATCAGAGTTATCGTGAGGAATGGACCTTCACGGAAAATCATTGTTAATAGTTCAACTTGTTTATTCATTGTGGAGCGCATTACAGTGAATTAATCTACGATTATTGGCAAATCGGACTGGTTTATTTTAGGATTATTAAAAATAAACGTGTAATATAATCGAAGTTGTTTTTATTTCTTGTTATTTAGGTTTTAGTTATTGCTAACGATGAAGAAACTTCGTCAAGAAAGGGCCTAATGGTGCGAAAATTATAAAGGAAGGAAGCTGTCATTATTAGAGATATCTTGTGCACCGAACTAGAAATAATGTGTACAATAAATATAGTATAATAAATATACTGATTTTATTATTATACAATACTTTATTACGTAGGTTAGTCATATAATATCTTGTGGGCCCTTAATATTTTACGAGCATACTCCATTTATTTGTCTCTAAATAAATATTATGGTCAAAACTAATTTATCGATAATTTACTTTTGCAGATTAATTCCCGAATGAGTGGAAAACTTCGAGAACAATTCTAAAATAAATTGCTATTCAACGATTCGGATATAAATTCGGAAATAAAAATGGACGAAACGTTCTGATTAGTCATTTATCATAATGAATACTAAATCGATGTTTACACACAACAATTATTCGCTTCACCGGTCAACAATATTGAATTTTAAATGCGTTGCATTAATCGAATCGCCGCGTTTACCGATTAATTGCAAAATAATTCCAATAGTCCGAATTGTTTAGCGTGCATCTCTAATGAGTTGGGACGTATTTAGGTTTAGAGCGGTGAGGCCTACTACAAGGCGCCTAAATGTACAGGAGGATTTAATAATAAAATAACATTAAAACTGTTTTTCTTTAGTAGTTGTTTCTCGCATGCAGCTCTGAGCTCACATAAATTATCTCATTACATAATATGAGAATTTTCGCACAAAATTATATGATGTAATCAATTATATTTTAATTGTTTACTTTACATCAAAGAATTCAAGTTTATTTTTATTACAATTTAATTAACTCGACGTCAATCTAAATTCTATAACGGGTTCAAAGCTAACTTTAATATAAAATAAATAAACAGTGAAACAAGATTAATAATTTCCGTGTAGTAGGATTTCTTTAAGATATTTTTTATTTTTATTAAAATACCTACCATCATAAACAGAAGCTCAGCATTTTCTAAAAGACATTTTATTACAAATCAACATGTAAGACACGTCCAATAGAGGGCGCTAATGGCATATTATGTCAAACATGTCCATAGTGCACAGGGCATAAGGAAGAAGCACACGATAATGCGGCGTACACACTCAATAATTCATTAGGCATACTTGACAATTCTACCTGCGTGTTGTATTGTGTGTACACGCTGTATCTTGCCCCAGGAGGTTCGCACGCGAGAGCGGGAATCAGTAACTACGTATAAAGTGATTAAGTTCAGATGTAATAATTATAATTGCCAGACACTTAGTATTATCGCCTTGACACAGCTAAACGCGATGTTTTTATCAATAGGATAAATTGAATTCAATGGGGAATATTAAATGTAAAATCTATTGTTTTGTCAGACCTGTTACTAGTTGACAATTATAAAGATATATATTTTTTAAATATTATGTGTCAATAGTAAACTAATTTATTTTGCAACACTTGAGATTGATCGTAAAATTTTAACTCCCGTAAAGCGGATAAATTTATAAGGCTGTCTAGTACTGACAATTTAATCTTATAATTAAGACATAAAATTCATTATACCTAGTGCTACCTACGCAATTTTATTGGCCACAAAGTCTTTCCAACTACAACAATCAGCGGCGGCCTTGCCTCACATAAAGCCCCAGGCGATACAAAAAAATGTTCCCCGGTTTCAATAGTTTCTCCAAGGCTCCGCACGAGGCTCCCGTAAGCGCGAGGCCCTTTGAGTTGCCAGGTTCGCCTCCCCTAAGGCCGCTTCGACAACAATGGTTGCACTGTACACAATGTACACTGCTTACTGGCAGAAATAGACAGGTAGCCCGATAGTATCGTAACACGAGAAAAAGTAAACGCGTGTAATATGGACGTTCATACGTTAAGGAGCGAAAGCGAATAGTATATATAAACTAACCTTTTTTACTTAAGTTCCGTTAACTCGCCGGCAGGAAAATCTAGTTCTCTGGATCGCATTATCATCGCGAAAGCAGGATACATTATAACCTACAAACCTTAACTTCTCATACAAACTTGTTTCATTGTTTTAATGAGGACAAAGTATTAGAACAGAAACTATGATTTGCATTTTGTCGTGTGATGCTTTAATTAAGAAATGTAAATATGAAGGGTAATTTTAACATTGCGTTAATAAATGGAATCATATCGTCTTACCTATGCTAACATTGTGTCAAAAATCATCCATAAATAACAAATATTATCTACAAAAATACACTTTTCTGATTTTGTGATAATTTTAAAGTTTAATGCAAACATGAAAAGGTGATGTTGCCGCTTCGACATTTGGTACGACATACGACACTATATTAAGTCCTTGGGAACATTATAGACTACTTTTTATCTCGGGAAAATATATAGCGGGACTTTTATCCCGGAAAACTCCTTCACGCGGTCGAAACCATGAGTATTATATAAATTTCAACTATCAGCATCAAAACCGCCCCGGATTAAACAAATCCATCCCCGGCACACCGTTCAAAAACTCCGTGAGATAGTCCTAACAGGTCAAATTAACAAAACCATTGTTAGACGCACAATTTACAAAATCACATTCGAATCATTGAGGCATCCTGCCAACCCTATCATCATGAGGAAAGAAAAAATACACATTTTAAATAATTTCGACGGAAAGTTCGTGTTGTGAAGCTATTATTCAAAAAAGCTGACCTTTCCCACACAGTACTGTTAATAATAACCAGGTAACGATAATCATAGTATCCGATCTAGTTGAATTCAATTGGAAAACACAACAAACATGCATAAAGTATGGTATTTCGTTCGTGTTCCATTTTACTGCGCTAGTTTCATAAATATAATGTTTACATCCCGCATTCGATATTCATATTATTGTTTATTGAATACAGCGTGCAATAAAATATGTAGAGAAATTGTTTCAGTATAAAATTAGCAAAGGCACTTGTTTAATTAATGGTAAGGAACACTGTTAGGGCTCCTGCACACGTTTTTCATACAAATTTCTAAGACATTACTTTGTCTGAGAGTGATGATGCCAAATCAATTTACCTAGTCAGATAGCGCTCGGATTAGTGCGGGGTGACCACTGAAGAAGTTCAATTAAATTATAGGATAGTTTGTAACTATGGGATGACTATACACTAACCGATGCCACTGTCACTTATCACTATTATTCAAATAAATTATAGGTTAGTTCAACTAGCATGAAGGATGAAACGGTCTCCGTAGAAAAGGTGGACAACAACAGGACAATAAAACAAAACCATTATTAAGGTTTAAAATTGCACGCAGTTAAAACACGTTAGGGACATATTAAATTTTACAATAATAATAAACGAAAATGTTAGTGCTAACTATAACTAATCTAGATGGAAGATATTTATGCCTGGACCATTAAATTAATCTGGCACGATCTCTAGGGCGTCGACTGTGGCGAGTGGAAACGTGTTTATATTGACTCCTGTTTGAAACGCATGCAAATTGTATGGTCACTTGCAGGCTATAACTTGCCCTTAGATGAAGTAATGTTAGTGATAAAATGGAATGAACAATAGGTTTGAGGAATTAAGCGATCAAGATTCCTTTAAGTGGCCGCGACCGCCCGTAAAACTCCAAAATTTCAGAAATATTATGAAGAAGTAGTGTTTGAATGTGTGGAAATATCACTCACAACACGAAACGTAAGAACAAGCTTCATGGTGGTTCTGCAGTGCCCGAGTCAGTCCTTTTATGCTGTAGATAGATTCTATACTATGTCCACAATATGACTTGCAACTTATTTACGTAACTCAGTAGGTACTCAATTTCGAACCCTTTAAGAACAAAATTAAATATAGGTACGACATGTATGTGCTTGTTTGACCTATGCTTTTAATCACATGTTAGAGCAGCAGATGACTCATGTTATCAAACTAATAACTATGTTAGAACACTACTATGAAATTACGTGAGTCAATCTATTTACATAGATC